>NC_080163.1:125896474-126052455 GCF_950295315.1 Erinaceus europaeus | reverse complement strand
AAAGTCATTGTTCTGTTGGTGGTGTAGCTAGAGTTTTCCAACTTCAGTTCTTAGAAGAGAAAGTGATAGTTCTTATGCATGAAAACCATTTCCTGGTCTGTGGTTGACTCACTAAAGATCCCAATAGTGATTCAGAAGGTTTTAAGAGTTCACTGGGAGGGGGAAGCACAAGTATACAAAATCAACATCTCTCAACACATCAGGATGGTTCTGGGGTCAGATTCAGCAGTTCAGGACAGCCACTTCTTTCAGCTACAGATCAAGTGGGACTGGGTGAAGAGGATCTTTAGAGGATGAGAGCAGGGGCTAAGGTTGGAGAGAAAAAAACAAACCCTTAGTCATTCATGTACTTGTGTCCTAAGAGTTCAGAGTCCAGTGTATACCTGAACTTGATATCTGTAATGTTATTTCATGGCTGATCACTGTTCCATCTCATACATTGTCCCTGATTGCTGAAATCAACAACAGTGCTCAAACTTACTGGCAGGGGAAATAATGGGAGCAGGGAAATAATGCAGCAGTAGCACACTGAACTTGCATGGGAGCGGTGTTAAGGTTTGATTCCAGGTACCACCAAAGAGTTGAGCCAGAGTTGAGTAGTACTCAGCTCCATGGAGAGATAGAGAGACAGAGAGAGACTGAAGAAAAAGGAGGAGGAAGAGGAAGGAGAAGAAAGAAGGGGAAGAAGCAGAAGAGGAGGAGGAGTCAGAAGGAAGAAGAGGAGGAGAAGGGAGGGGGGAGGGAGGAAGGGAGAACAGAAATATTACTTAGCCACATTAGTCATTTGGTATATTCTAAGTATGTCTCTTTACAAAGTCTAGACACAGTGAATTTCAAGAAAGTTTATGTTTCAAGATGACATAGAATAGGGAATGATGGGGAGTCGGATGGTAGCGCAGCAGGTTAAGCGCATGTGGTGCAAAGCGCAAGGACCGGCATAAGGATCCTGGTTCAAGCCCCCAGCTCCCCACCTGCAGGGGAGTCACTTCACAAGCGGTGAAGCAGGTCTACAGGTATCTATCTTTCTCTCCTCTCTGTCTTCCCTTCCTCTCTCCATTTCTCTCTGTCCTATCCAACAATGACATCAACAACAATAATAATAACTACAGCAACAAAACAAGGGCAACAAAAGGAAATAAATATAAAATTTTTTTTTTAAAGAATAGGATGATTCTAGGTACTTTAGTATGTGTTTTTTTTTTTTTTTTTTTGCCTCCAGGGATATCACTGGTCTCAGTGCCTGCACTACAAAATCTGCTGCTCCTGTGGCTTATTTATTTATTTATTTATTTAGGAATGGTCACAGAGAAATTGAGAGAGGAGGGGAAGATAGAGAGGGATAAAGACAGACTCCTAGCAAAATATAGACATATAAACCAGTAGTTAATCAATATGAGAGGGGGAAAATCAATTGTATGTCTCAAAGTTTTTCAAAACACAAACTGAATCTTTTTAATATATAGGCTGTGTATTTGATATGCGGACTCTCTCAAAAGCCTAGACCAAGTAGATTAGAAGCATCCAATAGCACAGCTATATACAAGATACTGGATACTATACAGCAAACCATAACAAAAGGACTTTTCAAAGTTAACCCAATTACCAAATAATGTGATGATAACATTAACTATCGATTGTCTTTTTGAACCCTAAGACAGCAGGAACCTCACATCTCCACTATAGAGCCCCTACTTCCCCCAGTCCTGGAACCCTTGGATAGGGCCCACTTTCCCGTATGCCTCTCCCAATCCATACCATAATATTGCATCCGCCGATCACAACCTAACCTACGCAATGATTGCCACCTCAATATGCTTCACCTCAGACTGTGTCCAGAGACTTCAAGTATGGAATGACAACCCTTCAGCTTCATTACTCGGGTGAGACCTTTCCTTTTATAGTACACTCTAATTTCATCTCAGGTGGTTCACTTTCTAACAAAGTCCCATAACCTAGATATACACCAGTTTCTGTGAGAGAGAGCTTATGTTCACACGTATCCATAAACTACTGCAAAATATATACCTGAAAGCAGTAGTACACTAGAGTTTGCAGTGAGTACCTCCCTAACACTTCCTCTCCACTATTCCAAGCTTTGGGCCCATGATTGCTCAACAATTTGTTTGGCCTCGTATGTTAACTCTCTTTTCAATCACCAGGTTCCAGATGCCACCAGGATGCTGGCCAGGCTTCCCTGGATTGAAGACCCCACCAATGTGTCCTGGAGCTCAGCTTCCCCAGAGACACACCCTACTAGGGAAAGAGAGAGGCAGACTGGGAGTATGGACCGACCAGTCAATGCCCATGTTCAGCGGGGAAGCAATTACAGAAGCCAGACCTTCTACCTTCTGCAACCCTCAATGACCCTGGGTCCATGCTCCCAGAGGGACAGAGAATGGGAAAGCTATCAGGGGAGGGGGTGGGTTATGGAGATTGGGTGGTGGGAATTGTGTGGAGTTATACCCCTCCTACCTTATGGTTTTGTTAATTAATCCTTTCTTAAATAAAATAAAAATTAAAAAAAGAAAGACACCTGCAGACCTGCTTCACCTCTTGTGAAGCAACCCCCCTGCAGGTGGGGAGCTGGGGGCTCGAACTGGGATCCTTGAGCAGGTCCTCACACTTTTTACTATGTGCACTTAACCCAATGTATCACCTCCTGGGTCCTGGTATCTTACTATGTTTACTGTCAGAGAGCTATCTGTTTTAAAATAGCAGTGAGCTGATTTAAACAAACTTATTTTACAGATCAAAACATGTCTTCAACTCCCAAACCCTTGATGACCCTAGTGGCAATATTATGCCAGAATCCTGGAAGATAGTGAAAGAATCCCTAGAAATTTTAAATTATAAAATGACTCTGTCATTTTAGAAATTTTGATCCATATTTCCAGAGGGGGGAAAGTGATAAGGAAAGGTGACCAGAGGACTCTGAACACCAATTCCACTAGGAAACAGTTCTGTTTCCCTCTACCCAGCCCCTTAAGTTTGCAACTGACGGTTCTCTGGTGTGAATTTTCCATGGGTTTGTCCATACCTCCCGTCTCTCTCTCTGAATCATGTCTGCTTATTAGAACGATCATGGTGGTGTCCCTCTCTGCAAATAGGAAATTAGAAGAAGAAAAATAAATAAAACTTCTGTCACCAGAAATCTTTGATTTTATACCATTGACAGAGAAACAAATCTGGAAAACACCAGAGGAAGCCAGGTACTGTTTTACTTATCTGAGAGAGAAGAGGGGAAAAAGAAGGATACTCAGAAGTAGTAATAGGGGTACGGTACGTGTCACTTAGAAAGGAAGTGAATGAATGGGGGTCGAGTGGTAGCACAGCAGGCTAAGCATATAAGGCTTAAAGCACAAGGACCAGCATAAGATCCTGGTTCGAGCCCTCCGGCTTCCCATTTGCAGAGGGATCACCTCGCAAGTGGTAAAGCAGGTCTGCAGGTGTCTATCTTTCTCTCCTCCTCTCTGTTTTATCCAACAACAATAACAACAATAATAACAGCAATGATGAACAACAAGGGCAACAAAAGGGGCAAAATAGCCTCCAGGAGCAGTGGCTTCACAGTGCAGGCACCAAGCCCCAGTAATAAACCTGGAGGCAAAAAAAAAAAAAAAAAAAAAAAAGGAAGGAAGGAAGGGAAGGCAGGGCTGTAGAAGTGAATGAAAAGGGGGACAATATATATGTATATGTCTATATATTTATATATAGACTCAGTCAACCCATATTTGTGACCTTAGGAAAACTACTGCAATTTTCACTGAAGGATAATGGGGATACAAAACTCCAGTGGTGGGAATGGTGTGAAATTATACTCCTACTATCTTATAATTTTGTAAGTCACCATTAAGTTACTAATAAGAATTTTTTTTTTAAACTGTCACTTTAGTGTGGCTGGGGAAGTGACTCAGTCAGTGGCAGAGTACAGGATTTGCATGTATGAAGAACAGAGCTCAATTCCCAGCATTACTTATGCCTGGGTTGTGTTCTTGTTCTCTCTGTGTCTCATTAAAATAAGAAAACATTAAATAAAACTATTAATAAAAAACAATCTCAGAAAAACTATAAAAATATGAAGACTCAACAATATGCTTCCAAACAATTGCTGGGTCAAGGAGAAAAAAAATTCTGGAAACAAACAGAAATGAAGACATAAACTATGACCATGTATAGGACACAACAAAAGCAAGTAAATTCATAGAAATACATATCTACCTAGAACTCTAACAAATCCCTCTCGCCATTGTCACTGGTCATCTCCATCAGGAACAACATAATGGACCCCTTTGTGGGTCCCTATAGGACCTTGCCCTCAATGTGAATCAACAGTGGTAGGGAATGTTTCACTCTCCGGTGGGAAGTTTGGCAACATACTCTACCTAGTACCCAAGGAATATGGATCCTGAAATTAGTGCAGCCTGGAATGTTCCTAGCCGTGACCACAGAATGTGAGCTCAGACCTACAGGGATGCAGAGATTACATAGGCTTCTACACTGAATATGGTCCCCATATCAAATCAGTGGGGTTTACAGTTAACAACATTTATATACTTTTCCCATATTTGGGAGCTACTCTTCCCTGATCCAGCTTTATAGTCCTTTTCCCAACTATGACACCATCTCCCCAGACAATAACCTGGGTCCACCTGCATATCAGATGTCCGGCTCAGGCAAAAACTAGTAAAGTCATGGGCCCCTTGGAATATACTTAAAATAGATCTATTAGCTATTTCCAAAACAGAGACCCCAAATCTCCATCTGCAATATTCCAGCCTTTAGGTTCATCATTAGTCAACAATTTGTTCTGCTTTATATCTTAACTCTTCTTCAGCCAACAGGCTCCAGATACTACCATGATACCAACCTGACTTCCCTGGATAGAGGACTCCACCATGTGTCCTGGAACCAACCTTTCTAGAGCCCTGCCCCACTATGGAAAGAGATATAGGCTGGAAGTATGGATAGACCTGCCAATGCCCATGTTCAGTGGAGAAGCGATATCAGAGGCCAGACTTTCCACCTTTTGCACCCCACAATGATTCTGGGTCCATACTCCCAGAGGGATAAAGAACAAGGAAGCTATCAAGAGATTGGATACAGAGTTCTGGTGGTGGGGATTGTGTTTAATTGTACCCCTCCTATTCTATAGTATTGTCAATATTTCCATTTTATAAATAAAATTTTTAAAAAATAAAAGATAGAAAGGAAAAAAAAAAGCCCACATTGGGAAACAGGGAAAAAGAATCAATCTAGTCTCACATCTAGCAGAAAACAAACAAACAAAAAAACCCAAACTATCTTGAAGAAAACTAAATGAGAGCTAAAATATACAATACTTATAAAAGGAATAAAAAAGATCAATGAAACAAAGGTCTGGTTCTTTGAAAGGGTAGACAAAATTAACAAACTCTTAGCAAGGCTCACAAGAAAAAAGAAAGGGGAAAGACCCTTATGCACATAACTAAAAATAAAAGGGAGAAATGACAAGGATGTCACACAAGTCCAAAGGATCATGAGAGACATCTATGAACAGACAAATGCCATAAGACAGAAAATCTAGAGGAGATGGAAAAACTCTTAGAATTCTATATTGTCTAAGACTAAATCAGGAGGAACTGTTGAAAAAATGAAGAGACCAATTACAATCAAGGCAATTGAAATGGCAATCAAAACCCTCCAAAAAACAACAGTCCAGGACCAGACAGTTTCACCAATGAGTTATATCAAACACTCAAAGAAGATCTAACACCTATATTTTACAAACTTTTCCAAAACCCAATGTACAGAAAGACTCCCTAAGCCTGTCTATGAAACGACACCCTAATACCAAAAGCTGGCAAAGAACCAACAACAAAAAAGAAAACCACAGACCAATATCCCTGATGGGCATAGATGCTAAGAGCCTGAACAAATTCTTGGAAAACTGGGTTCAACACTATATTTTTAAAAAAGTATTTGGGGCTGGGAAGTGGTGCTCCTGGTAGTGTGCATGTTATGATGTATAAGGACATGCGTTCAAGTCCCTGGCCCCCAACTGCAAGGGGGAAAGGTCTGCAAGTGGTAATGCAGGTCTGCAAGTATCTCTCTCCCTCTCTCAGCCCCTCCTTCCTCTCAATTTCTGTTTCTATCCAAAAATAACTAAATAAAATATATTTTAAATGTACATCATGAACAAATAGCTTTTATCCCAAGATGCAAAGTTGATTTAACATACAAGATGGGCATAAATTATGGTGATGTTGTATATGATACAGCAAATCCTAAACAGACATGATAGGCTTTGACCTTGAATAAATCCCTCTCTCCATTGTTACCGATCGTCTCTATCAGTACCAACAAAACAGACACCGTTGTGGGCCCCCATAGGACCTTGCCCTCGACTTGGATCAACAATGGTAGAGAATGCTCCATCCTCTGAAGGAAGGCTGGATAACATATTCTATTCATCACCTGAAGAAGACAGGTCCTGATATTGGGGCAACTTGGAACGTTCCTACTCATGACCACAGAATGTGAGGTAGGATCTACAGGGATGCAGAGGTCTAGGCTCCTATGCTCAATATGGGCCCCAGATCACATCAAATCGATGGGGTTTACAGCCAACAATATTTATACACCTTTTCCATATTTGGGAACTACTCTCTTCCCTAATCCAGCTTTCTGGTCCTTTTCCCAGCCATGACATCGTCTCCCCAGACAGTAACTTGGATCCACCTGCATATCAGATTTCAGGCTCAGGGGAAAAAAGAAAAAAAAAAAAAACCTAGTATAGCCACAAGTCCTTTGGAATATAACTAAAAATATGCCTACTAGCTATCTACAAAATGGAGACCCCTCCCAACTCTTCATCTGCACTATCCCAGCCTTTAGGTTTATGATTAGTC
This sequence comes from Erinaceus europaeus, assembly GCF_950295315.1. NCBI lineage: Eukaryota > Metazoa > Chordata > Mammalia > Eulipotyphla > Erinaceidae > Erinaceus > Erinaceus europaeus. Next base: position 126,045,568 of record NC_080163.1, on the reverse strand, counting down.
AACAACTTGTTTGGCTTTATATATTAACTCTCTTTTCAGCCATCAGGTTCCAGATGCTAGCATGATGCCGACCAGAATTCCCTGGACAGACAACCCCAACAATATGTCCTGGAGCTCTGATTCCCTGGTACTCCAACCCACTAGGGAAAGAGAGAGGTAGGTTGTGAGTATGGCTTGACCTGTCAACACCTATGTTCAGTGGGGAAGCAATTAGAGAAGACAGACTTTCCACCTTCTGTATCCCAATATGACCTTGGATCCATACTCCCAGAGGTTAAAGAATAGGATAGCAATCAAGGGAGGGGATGGGGTGTGGAGTTCTGGTGGTGAGAATTGTGTGGAGTTGTGCCCCTCTTATCCTATGGTTTTGTCAGTGTTTCCTTTTTATATATATAAAAAAAGACACAAAACTCAGCAATGAAAAGACAAATGGCCAGTGGCCCATGACCGCTGCCTTTAGTATGCATCATTGGAATTAGCAGGAAAACCTGTGGCTATAAGCCAGCTGGAGCAGGGCCTGGGCCTCAGACACCCAACAGTGGAATTCAAAGGACAAGAAAAACCTGTGGCCAGGAGCTGAACAGACTAGAGAGTTGGCTTTGCAGGCTGAATCTCCAGAAGTTTAGAAACTATAGAAGTTGAGGAGTGAAGACTGAAGGATGCCTGCGTCCACCTGAGAGCCCTCCAGGCTGTCAGGGTGTCCTGGCTGGCTCTCCTGCTTGAGAGTGTCTTCTGAGGACTCAGCTGCTTCTGATGGAGAGGAGGCCTGGGATGGGCCCTGTGGCAGGCTGCTGCTGGTCACCACAGCCACACTCCAAAGGGGGTGCAGGAGGCAGGTGTGACAGCTATGCTTATGTTCCAATGTCTTGTTCATCTGTTGGGTAGTATGCCAGCTCCCCAGTTTTAAAGCTTCTGTCTCTAATCCTACTTAACTAAGCACCAGCATGCCTGCAGGGCATTGGTTTGATCCCACTTAAAGCTGCGGTCTATTTACATAAACCACTGTTAACTAAGCACCACCCTCCCTCCAGGGCATTGGTTTAATCCCCACTGGTTCACGATGCCTTTTTGCTCCACCCCCTCTCGTAGTCACCCTGATCTCCACCACTGTCTTTTCACTCCACCCTCTCTACGTCACACCCTGTTTCCATCCTACTTGTCTAGTATATATACAAGCTGCTTTTCTGAGTAAAAACACTTGGAATTGCTTTCCGTCGCCGAGAGTTCCAGAGTGTATCTCCTGCAACGTTAGCTCGGCATAAGTTCCTGATCCCTCTCTCATGCAGCAGCCTAAATTGGCTCCAGTTGAGTTCTCTCCAACCCAGAGAGCACTTGCTTGGGGGGAGGGGAGGGGGTAAGCACCCTCAGGCTATCCCAGCATTCATCTCTAACTCAAAGTTTAAATGCAGCTTCAGGATCAAGCATTTTGTGCCCCTGAGCAGCATGTGGGTGTCTGCCTACCTGAAGAGGCTTTGAAGAGCCATCAGCAGAGACAGGTTGTCACTGATTCTAGGCTGGCCCAGCACCAGCCTCATGGCTACTTTCTTGTCTGTTCAGAAAAAGCAAGCGTGGCATTCCTGTCTGGAGAGCTACATCTCTCTTGTTAAAGACAAGGACCAGCCTGACACTACTACCCAGAACAACCTCCCTGCACAGAGGGAGGATGGGACATGTGAGTCCTTCCATCTGGAGCAGATGTCTGAGCAGACTCCAGGTAACCTGGTCCCCAAGCCCAGGCAGCTGAGAAGGAGCCAGCAGGGGACAGGTGTCCTTGCTGGTGGGAAAACCCATTGGATGACATCACCAGGAACTCCCAGTTCCTAGGAGCCCTGTTGGATGAACAATCGCACAATAGTGAGATCTTCTCCATCCTTTTTTTTTTTTTGACATTGTTTTTTATTTTTTTCTCTTTCTCTCTCTCTTTTTTTTTTGGACAGGACAGAGAGAAATGGAGAGAGGAGGGGAAGACAGAGATGGGGAGAGAAAGATAGACACCTCCAGACCTGCTTCACTGCTTGTGAAGCGACCCCCCATGTAGGTGGGGAGCCGAGGCCTCAAACTGGGATCCTTACGGTGGGTCCTTGAGCTTTGCACCACATGTGCTTAACCCGCTGTGCTACTGCTCAATCCCCTCTTCTCCATCCTTTATCAGAGAGAAGCCACCTGGCAGAAATCCCTGTGCATGCTGATCTACATGGCTCTGGTGGTGCCCGAGGCACAATCACACTGGCCCTGAATGTTTCTCAATGCCCCCCATCCATAAGGGTCCCTAGGGGCAAGGGTGCCCACAGTATGCCACAGGACAGCAACTCCACCCTGTGCCACCCTGGTCCAAATATTCTCATGGGAGTGAGCTGGATGACATGTGATTCTGCATGCAGTTGTCTGTGATTACTATGAAAAATGAGATCCCAGACGCACTGATGGGCATCTTTGCTGGAGAAGCAGCCACCAGGCCCACTCCACTGTACATTAACAAATGCTACCCTACCAGGAAACTGAGATGGTGGTGAATCAGGGCCACCAGGAGGACATCTTCTTCAGCCTGTGCAGCAAGAAAGATATCTGCCAGTGCTCCCTCCACATACATGTTACCCTCAAGGTGCCCACAGAACTGGACCTGCTAGCCCTCCATGCCTCAGAGGGGACCAAGTCTGTAAGGACAGGCCACCCCCAACATTTCCCTGTGCAGTTATAACATGCACAGATCCATCTTACACAGGAAGATGCAAGTGATGGAAGTCATGTAGTATTTGTACAACATCCTTAAAAATAAAGTCATCTCCATGCCATCCTGCATATTCCCCTAGTAGTTCTTCAACCCTTAAATATACAATATCTCAAAAAAAAATAGAAAGGGCGAAACTGGGCTGGGCTTGTTGTACTGCATCAAAGTAAAGGACTCTGGGGTGGGGGTGGGGTGTGGGGGAGTAGTGTTCAGGTCCTGGAGCATGATGGTGGAGGAAGATTAGATGGGGGGGTTAGAACTTTATGCAGAAAACTGAGAAATGTTATACATGTATCATATATATATAAAAGACAAACTACCCCATCTAAAATATGGGGTAAAATCTGAACAGACTTTTCACTAGTGAAAATAAGCACATAGAGAACAGAATGAAAAATACTCAGAGTCACTGATAATCAGAGAATTCGAATCAAGACAGCAATGAGATACCACCTCACACTGGTACAATTGTCACATACCAATAGTACAGAAACAATAGAAGCTGATAAAAAAAGTGGAGAAAGGGGAAAGGTTGGTAGGAATTTATATTGTTCCACCCCTGTAGAAAACAGTTTGGAGATCCCTCAGAACAGTGAAGATTATCTAGCAACTTCTCCCCTAGGCACCTATCAAAGTTAACACAAAAACTCTTACCAGAAAAGACCCACGTATAGCCATATTCATGAAAGCACTATTTCTTTTTATAGATAACCACCATAGTTCTCACCAAGTCTTAGAAAAAGTTTATTTGCTTTAGTTTTTCTTTTTGTTTGTTTGCTTTTTCAAGTTCATGTGTATCAGTACTCTAGATTCCATGTATGAGTGAAACCATCTGGTTTTTTTTTTTTTTTTTGTCTCTTATCTTTTCACTTATTTCGCTAAACATAATCACTTATACTTCTATCCATTTTGTCCCAAAGGACACAAAATTGTCCTTTTGATGGCAAAGGATTTTATGGGATATATATCCCATAGCTTCTTTATCCAGTCATCTGTCAGTGGGCATTTAGGCTGCTTCCACTCTTTGGCTATTGTGAATAATGCAGCTATAAACACAGGGCTGCATATGTCCCCACCTGATGTTGTTTTTCATGGTCCTAAGACCACAGCAAAGTTTTCCAGAGAAGTGAACTTCCTATATAATTACAAATAATCAGAAAATACATATATATATGTATTCTTTCTATAACTGGGACTTCTACTAAGAACCCTACTGTATTTATTCTTTCAAGGTCAAGAACTACATAAAATATTTTTTTAAAAAAAGCAACCAAAAATGGGATGCACCCTGATGAAAGGATGTATAAACCCCAATGAGGGATGGGGCATTGGAGAACCTGGGAAATTAATTAAAAGCTGAGGTGACGATGAGAATGTTAAGGTAGGAGAAGCTGAGTAAGTTGGGCTGTCACAGCAGATGGTGAAAAAAAAATTCAGACAAGACAACAGAAAGGGAATCCTTCAGTTGCTGTTAAGAGCCCTGACAAAACATCAGCTCTCTGCAGCATGTTAACAGGAGTAGGGAGGTAACAAGAGAACACACAATAACAAGGTAGAGGCTGACAGTGAGAGAGATGGGTCAGGGGAGGTGGGGAGGTTTCACAGACATTACATCTGCAGAAGGGGGACAAAAGGCAGTGATCTCCTGGTCTCACACCCTGGAAAAGGAAAGCCTTCCTGCTTTCTCTGTCTCCTTTCAACCATTCACTGGCATCCTCTTTCAACAAGTGTTTCTCAGGTACCTACTATGCTTAGTAGTGTGAGGTGTTGGCAACACAGACACACTGAGCAAAAGTAGAAACCATCTTTGCCTTTATGGAACTTGTTACCTAGTGAAGGAAGCAAAGATTATTCATGTAGCTTAGTGATTCTGGTGCTACAAAAAGAGGGTGTGTAAGAGCTGGGTTCTAGGTCAGAAAATGAACATAAAAGTTCAACTATCGTGGGAGTCAGGGGAGGTTTCCAGCAAGTCATTAGCGAGTTAGTAACTCACTAATATAAGAGTGTTCCAGACAGAGGGAATATATACACACAAGACATGGGGAAACAGATGTGGGCAAGTGGGTGCAAGGCAGGTTTTAAAGGCCTGGAGAGTGTGAGTCACATAAAACCTTTCTCCTTGAGGGTGGGGGTAGATAGCATAATGGTTATGCAAAGAGACTCTCATGCCTGAGACTTCAAAGTCCCAGGTTCATCCCCCACACCACCATAAACCAGAGCTGAGCAGTGCTCTGTTATTTCTCTCTGTGTCTTCTTTCTCTGCATCTCTCTCAAAAATGAAATTAATAATAAAAAAGGAAAATTCAAATACTCAGGAAATATGGGTCAAGGGTTGAAATAACAATAGCCAATGCTTACCCCGCTGTTTAAAAACTAAAATTAAAGCAGAACCCAAGTGTGTTTCCACAGAGGTTGTGTAAATGTCCCTCAGAGAGAGGACATTTAAGTCTCTGAACACAGTAGAATCCTGAGCAGCTGAAAGGGAATCAGTCCTCCCACTGATGACCAGCAGCTGCCTCCACAAGTACAACCAGGTGGTGGGTCTCAGGCATCTGGGCATCTTCCATTCTGGACCAGCTCCTCTTTCAACATCTCTGCCTAGTCTTTCCCTGAACACAATGGGCCTCCTATCACAATTCTGTGCCCTTACCAACCTACAAACATACCTTGCAGCTTTTTTTTACTCTATTAGTCATGCTGCACCTCCTCTCTGCATGTAAACATTCTGGCCAGCCTCACAGTCTGGAGCAGACAGCTCACAATAAATGAGGGAGCAAGCAGAGAAGGCCTGGAAGGAAAGGCCAATGAAAGCAATAGTGAGTTTCCTCTTCCCTGTTAAGCAGACAATACTGGAAAGATTGTTCAAAAAGAGAAAATGATACTTCACTGGCTACCATTAAATATTTGTACAGTTTCCCCCATTCCCACCTCACTGGAGGAAAAAAATGTGGTAAAGTCACTAATGCAGTAGGCCTTCAACAGAATGCTATATTCAAAGTCCATTCCTCACAATGTTGATGGGGGGGGGGGGGAGGGGGAGATCCCAGCTGATCTTCAACAAAGAAGTCATTCAGGTCCTCTTTTCATTATATGCTATTTTGCCTAATGATGCAATTTCTAAGAACCGACTGGCAACTTAAATGAGGACTTACTACAAAATCCTGTCTCAGGGAACTGTGTGTGTGTGTGTGTGATGTGTTATATAATTTTTTCCTTTCTTTTATTATTTTTCTAATAGTACAAAGTACAATGTACCCACCACCAAAGTTCTGTAACCCAGCTCTCGACCAGCAAACACCATAGTTCTCACAGTCTTAGAGAAAATTTATAGTTACTGACTAAGGAAATTTACACTAAGAAAATAATTCAGAAAAAAATGACATGATCAAAAAAATAGGTAAAAATTAAATATCCAATGATAAAATACTGATGAAATAAGAAAATATGATTGTTACCAAGACTTATCCAATAGGAGAATAGTCATATGTTACACTGAATGAAAACAAAATCAAAGTGCTATCATATAAAATGTTGTACACATACACAGAAAACACAGATATATAGAACAGGAATTTCCTTATGTGTGAATAGGCCTGATAAGACAGTCAGATATCTTAGAATAAGGCAATTTAGGAAAATATTCTTCCTTCTTCTCTTTCTTTCTCTCCTTCTTCTTCTCCTCCTCCTCCTCCTCCTCCTTCTTCTGTTGTTATTTAATAAGATAGAAGAGAAATTGAGAGGAGAGGGGGATAAAGGAAGAGAGAGATACCTGCAGCACTACTTTACCACTCATGAATCTTTCCCCCTACAGATGAGGACCAGGGGCTTGAACCTGGGTCCTTGCACATATTAACATGTGTGCTAGACCACATATACCATTGCTTAGCCCAGGAAAATAATTTGAAAGGCCCTGAATTTCCTCACTTGTAAACTGGAATTAAAATGAAAACTTCACAGAACTGTGAGGATTTATATGCAGTGATTCAGTGAATCCTTAGTATTAATTAAACCCTTGCTGTGGATAAGTCCAATTTCTGATCTACAGTAGCTACTTAATAAATGTTGTATCATTGTTGTTATTGCCATTAATAGCAAGGCTCAAACATCAGGACTTGTGTCAGCATGGGCTTGTCTAAAATCATCAAGTGTGTCACACTGAAAAGCATCATAGATTAATAAAGTGCTTTGGGTATTGCAGGAGCTGCAGCTTGTCTTCGCTCTCCAAAACCAACAAGGCAATAGAAGTCAACTCTGGCACTGCCCACAGCTGTTCTTAAGTCCATACCAGGAGAGTCTTCCATTTAAGCTTCCTTTCTAATGCAGATGAGGAAACCAAGGTTTTCTTGTCACCAGTTGGGTGTCTTGTCCATCATGAGCCTATGTGCCTCAACTTTCTTCCCCCAAATTCTTCTACATGTTGGTAGTAAGCTAAATAATGATCCCCCAAGATATTCACATCTCAGTTCCTGAAGCTTCTGAATGTATGATCTAACATGCAGAGCACAGCCAGCCCTGACACCGCATCCAAGGTCCTGCCTCTAATGCTCTGTGTCTCCCTCCACCTCCCCATCTGGAAGTGAGGACAACCATAGCTCATTTTTGTTTATATGGCATGTAATTTGAACTGCTAGGTCTCAGAACCACTGAGACGTTGAGTGATATCCAGCATTTCCAGCACAGAAGGGAGCCTTTGCCCTCAGTAGAAGCTCAGAACCTGCAATTACTGCCGCTCTGACCACAGCTTCACATGTCAGATTCATTAATGAAGACAAGTAGCCTGTGTGGCCAGTGTGGGGTGGTGGGAGCCATGAGCATGAAGGTCCATCCTAATAGAGAAGTAATGCTTTTCAATTTTAAAAAAATGTGACTTAATTACTGTTTTGGGACACTCTACAAGCCTCCTGACTGCTTGCACCTGGGGTAGGGAACCACTTCTATTCTCCACTCCACTTGCTTTGATTCACCAGTGTTAAATAACAACTTGGAAACACTTCTTTTGATTTTTTTTTTTTAGGTAGTTGAGAGAAGAAAATATCTGAACTTGAAGGGCAAATAATCAGTGGCTTTCTTAATCTTAATAGTTCTCAAGAATCTCATCACACTCTTCCAGGTATTAAATTCAACAGGATCATTGAAGCCAAGGACATAGCTTGGTGCTGATTCACCACCTGTCAGAATTGAGCCACGCTTGGATCTCTCTCCTCTCTTTCCCTCTCTCACAAATTTCTTAACAGGACCGGGGAGCCAACCAGGAGAGTCAGATTCCCCTTAGATTCACCACAGTCAAGTGAGACAGTCAGATTTTCCACCACTGTCTGGCACTTTCCACTCCCAGGCAGCAGCCCAGTTTGGAAGAGCTGTAACTTAACCACATTAAAAGAGCTTTAAATTCATTCATTAGCACAGTCACTCATTCCTAGACCTTTGAAAGACAAAACACAAGAAATCCTCAGGTTTTTGTTGTTATTGTTTTGGGAAAACAACCTGCTTTTGAAAACAAACAAAAAAAATTGGTCAAAGTTTGTTGGCCTGAGAGTGAGTGTTTCAAGTGTTTGGGAGGAGAACATCATTATCTGGGAAACTGGATCCCTCTGAACAAGAGGCCCAGCCTGGACACTATCCTGGCTGCTGCGATCCATTAGATGGTCTGGGGTTACTGCCTCTGTGAACCAGAGACAGGATAAATGGGCTGTGCCAGCAGCCTTCCCCTGGGTCTCTTAGGAGAAAATGGACCACCTTGAGATTCAGGGGTGATTGTATAGGTTATGAACTGGGGGTCAGGTTCAGGGCACAGAGTGAGACGTTTCTGGAAAAGTTACAACTGTGAGTACATACAGAGGTTATTAATTCAGGGCTTTATTACTGTATTCTTTTTTAATGTTTATTTATTTATTTCCTTTTTGTTGCCCTTGTTTTTGTTGTTGTTGTAGTTATTATTGCTGTTGATGTCATCGTTGCTGGATAGGACAGAGAGAAATGGAAAGAGGAGGGGAAGACAGAGAGAGGGAGAGAAAGATAGACACCTGAAGACCTGCTTCATCACTGGTGAAGTGACTCCCCTGCAGGTGGGGAGCCGGGGGCTTGAACCAGGATCCTCACTTTAGTCCTTGCGCTTTGCGCCACATGCGCTTAAGCCACTGCGCTACCGCCCGACTCCCTATTACTGTACAGAGGAGAACCTAATGGTAGTTGAGTTGTTATGTGGAAAACTGAGAAATGTTACACATGTACAAACTATTATATTTTACTGTCAGCTGTAAACCATTAATCCCCCAATAAAAAATAAAAATAATAATTTCTTTAATAGTTGCTCCTCTATAAATTCTTTGAAGTCCTCTTTCTGTCCATTTTGCTAAAGTGTATTTTTTTCTAGGAAACTATTTTTTTCCAGGTTTTTAAATTGAAAAGGGCAGGCCAGGCAGTAGCACACATGAGTAGAGCACATATACTATAATCTACAAGGACCTAGGTTCAAGCCCGTGGTTTCCACCTGCCAAAGAGAAGATTCACAAGCAGTGAAGCAGTGCTGCAAGTCTCTCTCTCTCTCTCTTACTCTATCTTCCCTAGCCCTCTTAATTTCTATCTGTCAGTATCCAATAAATGAATAAATAAATAAATAAATAAATAATTGAAAAGGCATGATTAATATCATTGCATCTCAGACTTGGGAAGACTACATCCTTTCAGAAAGCAATGAAGATGAGTCCCAAAAATTATTTTTGCACCATCAGACACCCAGATATTAAACAGGGATATCTGGTCGAATTCAACTTGGGGACTGCTTTATGTTCTCTGAAAACCAACTGACCAGTTGTTTGAGGACAGCTTTAGAAGCAAAATAGGCCCTTGGAACATCAGATTCCTCCTCTATAAAATAGAAAGGATGGGGGGCTGGGTAGTGGCACACCTGGCTGAGCACACATGCTACAATGTGCAAGGGCCCAGGGTTCGAGCCCCTAGTCCCCACCTGTAGAGGGGAAGCTTTGTGAGTGGTGAAGCAGGGCTGGAGGTATCTGTCTCACTCCCTCTCTATCACCCCCTTCCCTCTCAATTTCTAGTTTTCTCTATCTAATAAATAAATAAATATAATATTTTTTTTTAAAAAAAGCTAAAATAGAAAGGATGACTACAGCTGCATCTCAGGGCTGCCATGAGAATTAGAGGCGATAAAGGCAAATTTCAGGGTCTTATCCCTGGAGAGCTCCCACAATTGAACACTTCTACTTTCTACCTCACAACCTTCCAGTTCACACATTCTCCTGAATGCAAACTCAAGGTCCAGAGTGAAAGCATTTCTACACTCTGCAAATGCCATCAAATGGCATTTGCATCTCAACTATGTTGGTGCATATTAGTTTAGAGCAGTGGTTCTGAAGGTCACATTTCCAGACCAGCAGTGGCAGCTGAGAATGTGGCAGAGATCCAGATTTCTGGACTCTCCTTTATACCTATGAACCAGACATGCTTGGGGGAGGAGGTGGTGGTGGTGGTGAGGCGGTGGGCATGGCAGTCTATTGAACATGCCCTTCATAGAGTTTTGGTTCTGGTTCCACATTTGAGAACTCAAGACTCTCTAAAGCCCCAGAGCAATAGCCAAGTTTGTGCTTAATTCTCAAGTACTTTAAAGCATGGTTACTCACTATCACGACTAAAGGGGAAAACGATAATCATGCTGAAAGAGGGAGTAGGAAGAGATAAACAAACATTACAGAGATGAAAGCTGAGATAATTTAAAAGATCAATGGAGAGAAAATGGCAAGTGCTGCACGTTTGTGTGGGATGACTCATTCAATGACAGCAACAATTCTGAAAACACTGAGCCAAGCAATGTCTGGGAGGCAGTGCCTATATGACAGACATCAGAAGCAATGAAAACACTACTCAAAAACGCAGGTGCATGAACATGGGGCCACAGGATCCGTTTCAACAATCAAAGTCCACTGGATTCACAGAAATTCAGAGAAAGCCCAACATCTCTATGTTTAGAGGAAAACTTGCTCCCTGTGTAGGGATGTTCCCACAGGTTAAAGGCTCATTTGAATCTGCCTTTGGCCAAGTTACACAAGACAGTGGTAGCCTTCCCTATGGAAACAGATCACAGGATTTTTGTTTTGTTTGTTTGTTGTTTTGTTTTGCTAATTCAACAGCTTCCCTGCATAAAAACCTGGGTCTGTTTTTAGAAAGAGAGAGATAGAGATGCCTTGGAAAGAATGCATTAGTAAGGAGGAAAAAATATGTCCAATTTCAGTCTTTTAATAGAATAAATCACATCGATACAAGCTTCACAGGGGAGATACCCCAAAGAATTAGCACTATGAATCATCATTTAAATTCAAATGCATCTTCAAAAAATACTGAATACACCAATAGCTGCTAAAATTCAGCATTTAAAACACATAAGCCATACTTTGCCCCCTGAGATGTCAATTCATTGAACTGGGGTAGAGCCAATTTTTAACAAGCTCCCCAAAGGATATAAAGGTAGCTGGTTCCTGGACCACAGGGGTGACTGTCATTATCAGAGAAGAATTGGAATTAGGGTCAAGTGGTACCAAGAAGCTGCATATACTTTGCAAACAAAGGTAGGGGAAATGCAGCCTGAAACCAAAACACCACCTGCCAGAGGCCCAATTTAGCATTTGTTCCTACAGCACAGACCAGAGAAGTCAGCAGCAAGTGAGTAACATGTTATATAAGTTGCTCTCTGTATGCAGAATCTGAATTCACCAAAGAGGACTTAAAAATCATATAAAAAGCAACAGCCCACCTCCAAAACAAATGCTGGCTATGTCTTGCCAGTATCTCCCATCCCCTCTGCCAGGCAAAGAGGACACCTTCTTTTTACTGAAAACCCCACTGGTTCAGCCGCCTACCACTGAGAGGTGGGAGAGAAGGTGGGGCATGGGAAGTGGATGCTCAGGGTTGTACATGGCATAAACACAGGTTTCATGAAAGCTTTCCTCTGGCCAGAACACAAGCCAGGGAGATATCTCAGCACTAGACTACAAAACTTGCATTCTGAGGGCCCAGGAAATAAATAAATTTTGACTGCTTGAGAGATGGCTCAGTGGTAAGATCCTGAGTATGATTCCCAGCACTGAATATGCTGGCTTTCTCTGGTTAACGCATTAGTAAATAGATCTTTGAAAAAGAAACATGGGGGCCGGGCAGTGACATACCCAGTAGAGCACACATTATCATGAGCAGGGACTTGGGTTCAAGTCCCCAGTTGCAACCTGCAGGAGGAAAGTTATAGGAGCAGTGAAGCAGTGCTGCGCTATTCTCTCTCTCCCTCTCTCTCTCTCTCTCTCGCTCTCGCTCTCTCCTTTCCTCTTCTCTTCTCTGTTTAAACTAAACAAAAAGAAAATCTGCAGGGAGCAGTCGAGTTGAGTAGACATTAATTACCATGGAGGAAGGTGGGGAAGACCCTGGGGACAAGAAAACAAAGAAATATAAATTGAGCTATGTTTAGCTTGAATATGCTTCTGGCCTCTTGCTGGCAAGATCTTGAACTACAAACCACATCCCTTCTTTGGTCTTGTTCAATAACTCCAAACTTTCTCTTTAGCAAGAATTCCCAGTGTTTTCTTCTCCCTCTCTTACACTAGGACCTAGACTGATAAACTAATTCTAACAAGAATGTGAAAGGCTGACCATGGTCAAGGCATTTATCACTCACTAGTCACAGATGATACCCTGAATAAGTATGAAGCCACACCATCATATGACATACACATTACTCCCTTCCTTGAGTCAGCCTCAAGAGTCTTCTCTACAGTGACCTAGAGACATTCCTTATCCATTCACTGGAGAGTACAACTGAGCTTCAGAGTCCTTAATGATCTTTCTATTACTCTGTTCCAAGCACCTAATATGGTAAATAATCCCTAGTTGGGAAACACACATACATATATACTTTTGAAACTGACAACTGATGTTAAATCCAATTGCCACCCCAGTTTTGCCACAGAAAATCTCAAATTGCATCAGTCACCCAGGGTCCTTCTTCAAAATCCACCTTCCAGATTACACCCCAGGCTTTAAAAAGGGTCTGCATACTTACCAAGGTGTCAGGTAAAATTTAAGAATCACTGTCTTAACTTTATAGGAAAGTCTTAAAGATGCCAAGCACCATGGGATGTAAAATAAGTAGAAAGATCCTTTGGAGACACCCAAATCAGAACATAAAAGAAACAGGCCACTTCCTCTACATGGGTTAGAGAACAGTCAATACTGGAAAAAAATGAGGCCAGCAAGAGATAAAAGGTAAGAAATCTATAGATGCATTCTGGAACTAACAAGGCCACACTGGTGCCTCGCCTATCTCTCCTGGTTCCGGAAGTATCATGCCCCATCACTAGATTACGAATCAGGGGCACAGATGAGGCCTGATGCTAGACAGCAGATGATCAGGAGCTCTGGCCCTCTTTGGAAAGTTGTTGCACAGAATGAGAGAAGCACCTTCATCTAGCCTTCCCTACAAGTCTGGAGTCTCTCTGACACTGCCAGCTGGCAGCTACAATCAACAAACTGTTTTCCCTCTTATTTCTTCCACCCTCTTGGGGCTGCCACCAGCAGGGTGCAGGGGATTGCAGCCAGTCCTGGTGGCTGTACCCAAGGAGTTTCCAAAGCTCTCCTCACCAGTCACCCTCCCAGAGATGAAATGGGAAATTCCTCCCCTGCAGCTGTCATGAGAACATCAAACACCGATGTGTGCCAGGCCTCATCTATACAAGCCCACTCCTCCCAGAGAGAGGAAATTGTCAAACAAACAGCTTTTATAGATGTTAGCAGGCAGAGTCATGTCAGCATAAGGGATCCCCAGAAGGAAACATGAGTCAATCTAGAGTAGCCTGCTGTAAAAAAAAAAAAAAAAAAATCCTGTTTGGGTGAAAAGAGAAATTTCAGGAAAGGCTCAGATTTCCCTACTGGAGTCCCTGATGACAACAAATGCTCCCTAGCCAGGCATATTCGGAGCATTTAAAATGCTGAAGTCACATCACTCTGTGTGCAGCTATGAATCCTTGTAGCCCAGCCCCTGCATAAGCCAGTTACAGCTTTACACTATACAGCCCTATACATGCTCTGGGTCTACTACCTTCCAGTAGGGCATCAGGCAGCCCCAAGTTTAAGGTGCTCAAAACTAAAGAGAAAAAAAGCCACCATATGACATACAGGTAACTGAGAAATGAGGAAGTACACCTAGCACATACTAAGTGCTGACCTGAAAGACTTGGTCTTCTAAGGACTTGGCTGTGATACAATTTGACTATAAAGAAATGTCAGATGTGAAGCTTCAGTCACCCAATTTATTGGCTCTCATTCTGCCTGTAGGGACTTACTTAGTAGGCATAAGGAATCCCATAACCTTTCCTGTGTTGCTTCCAGGAGAGTAAGAAGGTGTAAACCAAAAGAATTAGCATAGGGTGGGGTCAGAGAGCCATTTGGACTTAATACAGACATTAAGTTATCCACACTAGTGAGAAGTGAAAGGCAAGGCAGGGTGTCTCAGGCCTATGAACGGGTCTAGAGAAGTCTTAGCCCAAGCTGAGTCTAAGAAGACCTGCCAACCCCAACCCAGAGCCCACTCTCTAGGTTATGCTTCTAGGGGTGTGATGCAGTTGAAAGGAAGGGCTCTTTGAGGTGAATGTTATCCCCAGAATAGCACTACCTCCTAAGGAACTGAGGACAGGAGTGCTGGGTCCTGGTAGGTGGGGAGTTGAATCCCCTGAGAGAAAGGGCCCTAGAATGATTACCATGGCCACAGGTGTCTTCAAGTACAGTCAGGAGTGGTGAGCCCACTACAAACCTGGGCTGTAGCAACAGGGGCTTGGTGTCCCCACACACATAGGTGTCTGTCACCAATGTGGACATATGACCTAGTCCACATGGCCCTGGGTAAAATAGACCAAGGAAGAATTACTACCTCAATAAGAGTGAGAACCAGAGAAGGGGCTTTTCTGTATTTTCCTGCTGTACATGCAGAGCCCCATGTCCACCAAAGCCAGGGACAAACACAAGACAAAGACCAGTCACGTACCGAGCCCGTTCTCTGCCAGTGCTGCATGACTCTCATCACACTCTCCCAGGTCCTGCTCGCCCACGTGGTCATTCAAATCCAAACCAGGCTGATGGGACCCATTTCCAAAATGTCTCTCGTCCTTCTCAGAACCAGTGTCCCCATTTTCCAACCCATTCTGGGCCTTTTTCAGGGGCATTATTTGTAAACCACTGGGGGTAGTCCTATAGGACACTGTCTTGGTGGCTCTGTCCCCTCCAGCAGGGGGTTTAGCAGAGTACCCTTTTTTCGGCTTGGACAGAGGAGGGTTGATTCGCTTCCGTTTGTGGGAAGTCCCTTTGCTCTTTCCAGATTCAGAAGGCCTGTGGGAAAGTTTCTCCACTGATGGTCCCCGGCTGTCACGTAGGAGCTTGGAGGCACTGGCCTGCTTCCCTGACTTGAGCCTCTTCTCCTTGGACACATGCAGCCCATTGAACTCATCAATGAACTCCTCACAGTGCAACAGATGGTGCTCCGGCTCCCACGTGTCCTCTGTGCTTCCATAGCCTTTCCATCGGATAAGATACTCCCATTTTCCTTTCTTGTTCTTCCTCTTGTCTACAATCCTTTCAACCTGGGATATAAGATAAGAGAGAGTCAGAAGACAGACTGAAGCAATGGAAAACATCAGACATGGCAAACAAGAATAGCACAGCTCCTCAGGAAAGAGGCCTTCGGTCTGGCTGTCGGGTGAGCTGCTAATGCTTAAAGCCCACACTTCCAGGAGTGTTCCAGATGGCTAATTTATTTTAAGGCATCACTATGTGGAATCAAAGGCTCATAGTCATTTCAGTGATGACTGAGTGACACTAAGGTTGGCTGGTAACATCTAGTCATCCATTCAAGATTTACTGTTGCCTAAAACTGCATTGCAAGCTTTCAATATAGATCTTTACTCTAAGAACCAGACTTATTTATTTATTTATAAAAACAGATACTTAAGGACCAATTAGATGTGAGCTTTTCACACTTACTTATTTTTTTAATTTTTTATTTATAAAAAAAAAAACACTGACAAAACCATAGGATAAGAGGGGTTCACACTTACTTACAACAGTGACATGTATATCAAGCATTTATGGTGAGTATTATCCATAACATACTAGCTTTCATTGGAGAAGCACTGCAGTAAGTGCTGATTCTCCCATTTTATTTTCTCCTGACAATACTACATTGTGATTGCTATCTTTATACCATTATTTTAGAAAAAACTTGGGTTCCCAGAGACTAAGTAACTCAAAAAGTTCCAAGATGGTTAAAAGTAGAGTTAGGATTTGACCCACTCTGACTCCAGGCCTATTCTTTTGGTCACTAGGATATACTAACTTTCTATAATAATAATAATAATAATATTAATAATAATATCATCTTCCATAGTGTTCCCAAATGACTCAAATCAACAAAGCCCAACTGCCTTTCTCCCACTTGGCTTCCCCATTGCTATAGTCGAAGTGGGGTTGGGAGACAAGGAGAAAGATGATATTCACTGAGAGTTTAACATGTATACAGTTATGCTATTTCCATTTGATATATGGAGACACTGAACAAAAGGTAACTTGCCTACAATGCACAATGGATATATGGTGGAAGGGAGGTGTGAACCTCTACCTATCTGGTTCTAAAGCCACATTTTACCATCTGTGTATCTTCAAGGTAAGAAAATCTCCTATATCTTCAAGTAATATCATGAAAAAATGCACTCAGGAAAATGCCAGTTCTAATGCCCACAGCAGATATGTCTAGGTGAAGGATATGTGAAGGTCCATGGATTATTCTTTCAATGTTTCTATAGATTTCTAAGTTTTAATTTAAGAAAATTCGCAGTGCTAGAAGTACTAAAAACCAATGAAAGTAATTATATTCAAATGCTTATTGTACTTTAATATCAACATAATATACCTTTCTCAAATGGCAGTTTGATCCAATAAATTATGTAAAAAGTAAGAAATATGCCCTTGAAACTTAAAAAGAAAAAAAAAATAAATAAATGAACACAGCTATAATGATAATTGTTGAAGACAGGTAATGAGTACATGAGAGTTTATTACATGAATTTTATGTTTACATGTCTGTATTTTAATACGCTTAAAAATTTTTCCAGGGAGTCGGGCGGTAGCGCAACAGGTTAAGCGCAGGTGGCACCAAATGCAAGGACCAGAGAAAGGATCCTGGTTTGAGCCCCCGGCTCCCCACCTGCAGGGGAGTTGCTTCACAGGTGGTGAAGCAGGTCTGCAGGTGTCTATCTTTCTCTCCTCTTCTCTGTCTTCTCCTCCTCTCTCCATTTCTCTCTGTCCTATCCAACAACAATGACAAAACAACAAGGGCAACAAAAGGGAATAAATAAATAAATATTTAAAAAATTTCCAAAGCAAAAGGTAAAATCTTTTAAAAAGTGAGATTATCTCCTAATGGCATATGTACAATGGAGGGTTTGCAAAATAATTAATTAACTTCCATTGCTTTACACTTACTAAATATGTTAATAACCAGGCCATACTCTTCATAATATTGTTTCTTCAAAGACAGGTTTAATCAATTTATCTCAAATCAAAATTTTCTACTTCTGTTAAAAATCCATTATAAAATTGTCTGTGGATATCTGTTTTAGATTATATAATTTTAGATGTATCACACAAAGCCTATAAAAGTTTAATAAAGTAAAATAATGCCACTTAATTCAACTACAAATTTATTAGATTAAGGAAGAAAAGTAGTATAATACTCATATGTAGTAATGTTTAAAAAAAGTCAAGAGTGTTTCAGAAGAAGATCCTGCATCTTTGCACATCTGGAGGACTCTGAAGGGCTACAGAGGGAGGAAAGTCAATAAGCAATTTGGGAATGCCTAAAATAAAAGCATTCCCAAGAATATCAACTTAGGAATATCAAAATTAACACAGTATATTTCTTAGGAACTAAAGGGCTGTGTTGACAGATTGTCAGCTTCAGAAAATACATGCTTGGGAGTCAGGCAGTGGCACAGTGGGTTAAGTGCAGGTGGTGCAAGGACCCGTGTAGGGATCCCAGTTTGAGCCCCCAGCTCCCCACCTGCAGGGGAGTTGCTTCACAAGCAGTGAAGCAGGTCTGCAGGTGTCTATCTTTCCTCCTCTCTGTCTTCCTCTCCTCTCTGTCTTCCTCTCCTCTCTCCATTTCTTTCAATAACAACAACAATAAAACAATAAGGGCAACAAAAGGGAATAAATAAAAAAGTATTAAAAAAAAAAGAAAATACATGGTTGACATCCAGGAAGGATAAACTTTCCCTAGGATGAAGTAGAAAATTATGTTATATGATATGTATAGCTAACACAATGAATGGGTGGGTAGATGATTTGATTAATGGATGTACAAGTAAGTTGTTGTTGGATGAGTCAACAGATGGGACAGTAGGATGGATGGATGGATGGATGGATGGATGGATGGATGGATGGATGGATGGATGGATGATTGATAAATGGATGAACAAGTAAATGAGTAACAGGATGAGTAGGTGAATAAACAGATGGGAGGAAAGTGGGATGAGTGGCAAATGGAATGCTGGATAAATGGAAAGGTGGATTAGCTAGGTGGCTGATGGGTAAAAGAGTGAGTGAAGAAGCAAATCCATGCCTGAATGAATCAAATGATGGCACCCATCTGTGTAAGTTTAATATGTTATTCCAGAACACAGGCTACAGAGTAAGACTATCTGATTAAATCTCCTAATAATGTTGCATTCATAAGCAAGTTACTAAACCTCTTTGGGTCTTTGATGACTCATATAGCAAGGAGGAAACAATAACCCTGCCTCTTAGGGTGGTTGTGGAGACTATTCAAATAAGTAGTTTTGCATTCTGGAGTAAAGGTCACTTAATCTAGAGTATTTTCCTGTGAACACAAACCTCCATGTATCTAAAACAGAATGCTTCCTTACCCTGCAGAATTGGGGCACCTCCCCACCATTAGGATAACCAATTCCTCTCTAGACAGAAGAAAATTCATCTACTAAGATAAACTGAGCCTAAATGCAACTATACAGACTGTTGGATATACAAGCAATGGCTAAGCTGAGTGAGTTTCTCAAAAAGAATGAGCAAGAGTGCTGTGTCTACTTTGCTATTTGGAACCACACTGGCAAAAATGCTTAGTTTTCTTTCCTGTGAGTGACTGGAGCACCGAATTACCAACTCACGAGTGTCTTTATGAGAGACAGAATGAAGCTTCCATCTTTGCTCCCATCCATGAAGTCACTGAGTGACCCAATAACTGTTTCTACTTAAATAACTCAATGTCAACCATAAATAGTTTTAACTGAATCTTCGTTAATAATCAATGTTCAGGAGGTATGGGGAAGCACTGTTGGCTCAGCACTTTTTTTTAAACTATTCCTGTGTGTGTGTGTATGCATGTGTTTATTACTAATTTAATAGTGATTTACAAGATTATAATAGGGTATGGTTCTAAACTATTCCCTCCACCAAAGCTCTGTGCCTCTTATCCTACACTACCACTCCCAACAATAATCACAGTCCTTTAAATATTATATATATATACATATATATACTTCCAAAGATGGAAGCTTCATTCCGTCTCTCATAAAGCCATATATATATATATATACATATATATATATCAAGTTCAATTCTCTATATTCCATATGAATAAAATCACCTAGGAGCTGTATATATATTTTCAAAATTTGGGAGTTATTCTCTGCCTTATTCTTGCTTTCAAGTTCTATTTACTTGTATCTTACTACCCTGTAGCCACCAAGTTGCACATCCTACTATGATTCCATTCTGACTTCCCTGGGCAGACAGCCTCACCAAAGTATTCTGGAACCTCACCTCTCCAGAGCCCCTACCCCACTAAGGAAAGATAGAAATAGGTAGGGGGTATAGATCTACCTGATAATGCCTGCTTTTTCAGTGGAGAAGCAGTTAAAGAAGCTAGAACTCCTGCCTTCTGTACCCCCCAAAATAATTTTGGTCCATACTCTCAGGGGGTAAATGACAGGGGAAGATGACCTGAGGGCTTTGAACCCAAATTCCACTAGGATCAGAAACATTTGTCACCAGGAATCTTTGTTTTTATACCACTTAAAGGAAAGCAAATCTAAAAAAAATCAGAACATGTCAGGCACTGTTTTTCTTATCTGAGAGAGAAGAGGGAAAAGGAAGAATACTAGGAAATAGTGATAGGTTTAAGTGTGACTTAGAAAGGAAGTAAAAGGTGGTCTGGGAGGTGGCACAGTGGATAAAGCATTGGATTCTTAAGCATGAGGTCTTGAGTTCAATCTCTGGCAGCACATGTACCAGAGTGATATCTGGCTCTTTCTCTCCTCCTATCTTTCTCATTAATAAATAAATAAAATCTAAAAAAAAGAAAGGAAGTAAAAGGAGGACTACAGAATTGAATAAAAATAGGCAGAAATTATACAAAGATAAGAACGACTGCTGTTTCTGCTGAAGGGGGATGGAGACACAGAACTCTGGAGGTAGAAACAGTGTGGAAGTATACCCCTATTGCCTTATAATTTTGTAAATGAATATTAAATCACTAATAAAAACTTAAAAATAAAAGTAAAAAAATAAGTGTGTGGTTTTTTTTTCAGATTTAGAAAAAATGATTGTGCTCCCTGTAAGACCAGAGTGACCACAAAGTTGTTCAGAGAAAAACTGATTTGTAAACAGCCCACTGTACTTTGAATCCACTCACAAATTTTGAAAAAATAGAGAATAACTCCCAAATTTTGAAAAAAAAAATATATATAGCTCCTAGGTTATTTTATTCATGTGGAATATAGGGAATTCAAATCCCTGTATATAGACTTTCTGACCCTCTGCTTCTCTTTTGAAGAGTCTTAAGCAGAACTAGAATTCTAATTTGTTCTGTTGATAACAAAAGCTGACACTTTACAGAACTTGATCCTGCAGAGGACTGTAACACTGTCTGGGAAGCCCATTCTTCCTCTGAAACTACAACTCCTTCACTGTCTTCTAATTCCTTGGACCTGCTGATAATAGCAGATGGTGGAGGTGACTTGTCTTGACATCTGTTCCAAGGTGCTAACAACCCACATTTCATGCCACATTTGGGTCACTGACTAAGCTCAATCCCCTAAATGGAAGCCCTCATCAATTCCCTCTTCCTTGTCTGTGTATTAATGAAAACAGACAGTACTGAAAACCATGTGCACAGGGGCTGGGTGGTAGCACACAGAGTTAAGCACACATGACGCAAAGTGCAAGGAACCCTGCTTGAGCCCCCAGCTCCTCACCTGCAGAGGGGTTGCTTCACAAGTGATGAAGCAGATCTGCAGGTGTCTATCTTTCTCTCCCCCTCTCTCTATCTCCCCCTCCTCTCTCAATTTCTCTATGTCTTATCCAACTACAGAAGCAGCAACAACAACTACAATAATAGCAGCAGCAACAACACTGGGTTTAAATGGCTGGCAGGAGCAGTGGATTCATAGTGCAGGCACAAAGCACCAGCAATAACCCTGGAGGGAAAAAAAAAAAGGCTCATGCACATTTCCCCTTCTCTCAAAGATTCAAAGATGAACAACCTGAGACACTGAACTATTAACCTAGAGTCAACCAAATCATTAACACTTACTCTCCATGATCCCAGTTAATATCAATTGTTATCCTACTGCAGATGGGAAGGGCAAGCATATACTGGTGAAATGATTCCCACTGCCATGATGACAAGTGGATGACTCTCTCGTTCAGAATAATGACAACGGCAATTAACCTTATTGGAGTGTAAGTTTCAGTAACTTTACTAAATAAGCATTTATGAGGTCCTCAGCTTATAGCTGAACATGATTCTGACTACTGACAGGTAATACTCTAAGAAGGCAGGTGAGTTTCCTGCCATCACACAATGAATTCTCAGACTGACTTCTTAGTCACCCTACCTGTAGAAGCTGTCATAATAGCAGCCAACAATGTGCCAACTGCATAGCCCATTGACTTGGCAAGTAATGAAGGAAATGGATTCATGGAAGCCATTGCTCCACACTCCAATGAACACAGATAAACATCCAATGCTAGACATTTGAGGCCACCATCATGGTGCTCACAGGGTGGTGGAGACATGACCCTTGTAAACCAGTGAGCAAAAAGTCAAGGGTATGGAAGCCATTGCTCCACACTCCAATGAACACAGATAAACATCCAATGCTAGACATTTGAGGCCACCATCATGGTGCTCACAGGGTGGTGGAGACATGACCCTTGTAAACCAGTGAGCAAAAAGTCAAGGGTGGCAACTAATTTAGGAAAGTGTCCTCTGATGATGAAAAGACAGGCACTGTGAGAAAGATAGCAGAATGATAGAGTTAAATCAGACTGAAGGGCAGAGAGACTCCTCTGACAAAGAACAATTAAACCAGGGACCAGGCGGTGGTACATCCAGGGCAGTGCAGACATAACTATGTGTGAGGACTGAGTTCAAGACCTCCCAGTACCCACCTTCTGTCTCTATCTCCTTCTCTCTCCCAATCTCTGCCTCTTAACTTCAATCAATGGGAAAAAAAAGTTTTAGAAAATAGGTAAAGTTGGGGTTGGGCGGTAGCGCAGAGGGTTAAGCACACATGGCTCAAAGCACAAGGACTGACGTAAGGATCCCAGTTCGAGTCCCCAGCTCCCCACTTGTGGGGGAGTATCTTCACAGGCGGTGAAGCAGGCCTTCGGGTATCTATCTTTCTCTCCCCCTCTGCCTTCCCCTCCTCTCTCAATTTCTCTCTGTCCTATGCAACAACGAACAACATCAACAACAATAGTAATAACCACAACAAGGGTAACAAAAGGGGGAAAAATGGCTTCGAGGAGCAGTGGATTCATGGTGCAGGCACTGAGCCCCAGCAATGACCCTGGAGGCAAAAAAAAAAAAAAAAAAGGTAAAGCTGAAACCAAATTGGGTGTTCCATGATGGAGAATATGGAGACCTACAACCTTTCCATGCAGGACAGCCTCCTCAGTCTCCTACTTGCCTGCTAACCGAATTCCACCACCACCACACATTAACTCAGCTTTTATGAAGTACTGGTTACTGCTGTAACAACTTGACATACTGGTTCTACAACTGGACCCTGCAGCAACATGGGTTTGAGCAGTGCAGGGCCTTGGTCTCCAAGAGTACAGTCCAGTATCGTCAATGCAATTTTCTCTTCAGTATGACTTCCTTAGTAGCATTTTACTGTCTATAGCTTAGCTCACTGTAGGAATATAGCATACATTAAACAGAACAGGGCTGGGAGATAGCTCAACAGATACAGCACACACATTATCTGCACAAGGTCCTGAGTTTAAGTCCTGACACCACATAAAACACCATGGTTGACATCAGGAGAACTCCATGGATGGTAATATGGTAGATAAATAATTTGATTCTCTCCCTCTCTCTGTCTTTCTATCTCTTCATCTCACTCTTTCTCTACATTTATAAAGTTACAATGTTGAATAAGGGAGGCTCCTCAGCAGTAAATGTGCATGTGCAAGGCCACAGGTTTCTTCCCCAATACTGCATTAAAGATACACAAAACATGAATTGACAATTGTTTGTACTACTGGTAAGGTTTCCAGTCAGCAGTGGAAATTAAGTTGAGGGGCAATCACAAGTTACACACAAAGAGGACCGGGAGATAACTCACCCGGTAGAGCTGACACTTTACCACACGCGAGGACCCAGGTTCCAGCTCTTGGCTACCACAGGGGAGCACCATGTACAGGGGAAGTTTCACAAGCAGTGGAGCGGTGCTCTGGTGTCTCTCCTCTCTCTGTCTCTCTCTCCCTCTCTGTCTCTCACCCTCAATCTAGAAAAAAAAGGAGGGGGGGAAGTGGTCTGTTGGGAGCAGTGAATTTGTACAGGTGGGAAGCCCCAGTGAAGCCCCAACAGTAAGGGAAAACAAAGGTACATGTAGATGTTTCTTTTTATTATTAGTTTTATTGCCACCAGAATTATTTATGGGGCTTGGTACCTGCAGGATGAGTCCACTGCTCCTGGCAGCCATGATTTTTTTGTTTGTTTTATTTGATAGGATAGAGCAATTTGGTAAGGAGAGGGGGGAGAGACAGAGATGGAGAAGGAGAAATACCTGCAGCACTCCTCTTGAAGCTTCCCTCCTGTAAGTGGGGACCCAGGACTTGAACTCAGATCCTTGCACATGGTAGTGTGTACACTCAACTAGGTTCACAACCACCCAGCCCCATGTGGATGTTTCTACTGTACAAGGAAAGGATCAACACACTTAACCTCTATGTCATTCAAGAGTGGGTTGTACATTATATATAACTCATCTAATCTTCCACATAACCCAATATTCTAGTTACTTTTTTTTTAATAAAGACTAAAACAGAGGCAATTAGATGTTAAGGACTTGGTCAAGGCCCCACCTTTGATAAGCAGTGAGTTAAGCTAAGATGTGGTAGATATCCCTGGTGCTCTACTCTCTCCTTTCAGTATCTATACTCTATCCACTTCCCATGCCTTCCAGTGAGCTTCATCTCCCTAGGGCTGAGAGAGTATACACCAGTCTCTGATTTTTCCCTATTACTCCCCGAAGGGAGTAGAAAACTGACAGCACCTTGACTCCATTCAGAAGTAGCCTCCTTATGAGTCTCCCTCCCCTTCTGTTCTATTTCCTCACTGGCTCAAGTAGAAATAGACAAATAATCAACCATATTCCCCATCCCAGTTCCCCAACCAATCAAAGCAGTATATAAAATTACAATGTCTTAAGCACCTAGAATGACCTATCAAAGAGTTCTAGATTCTTGAAGGAATACCCTCCCTGCTGGCAAATGCAGATAAAGTGAGAAGCTCTGGCTTGTTGGTATAAGTCTTAACTTCTAAATGTATAGAACAAAATACAAAAGGAATAAGGGACAATGAGGACCACACCTGCTATCTGATTATCCAGAAATCTGATTCTGGACATCAAATATCACACCACCAATGTGTCCTGGAGCCCCGCTTCCCCAGAGCCCTGCCCCATTAGGGTAAGAAAGAGACAGGCTGGGAGGCAGATCAACCTGTCAATGTCCACGTTCAGTGGGAAAGCAATTACAGAAGCCAGACCTTCCACCTTCTGCACCCCATAATGACCCTGGGTCCATATTCCCAGAGAGATAAAGAATAGGGAAGCTTGCTTCCCCAGAGACTCACCCTACTAGGGAAAGAGAGAGGCAAACTGGGAGTATGGACCGACCAGTCAATGCCCATGTTTAGCAGGGAAGCAATTACAGAAGCCAGACCTTCCACCTTCTGCACCCCATAATGACCCTGGGTCCATATTCCCAGAGAGATAAAGAATAGGGAAGCTTGCTTCCCCAGAGACTCACCCTACTAGGGAAAGAGAGAGGCAAACTGGGAGTATGGAGCGACCAGTCAATGCCCATGTTTAGCAGGGAAGCAATTACAGAAGCCAGACCTCCCACCTTCTGCAACCCACAACGACCCTGGGTCCATGCTCCCAGAGGGATAGAGAATGGGAAAGCTATTGGGGAGGGGATGGGATATGGAGATTGGGTTGCAGGAATTGTGTGGTGTTGTACCCCCTCTTATACCCCCCATCCTATGATTTTGTTAATGTCTCCTTTCTTAAATAAATAAATTAATTAATTAAAACAAAAAAGAATAGGGAAGCTATCAGGGGAGGGGATAGGATACAGAGTTCTGGTGGTGGGAATTATATGGAGTTGTACCCCTCTTATCCTGTGGTCTTGTCAGTGTTTCCTTTTTATAAATAAAATTTTTTTAAAAATATCACACCCATGAAGACCTCTTTCTGAACACTTCATGTGTCTGAGGCAGTTGCCTTAGTAATCACTAAAATTATAATATGAAGTATGTACTCCTAGCTTCTTCCAACATGAAGACCCCAAATCTCATCTGCTATAGCCTTACCTTTAGGTTCCTGATAATTAAACAATTTGTTCTGTTTTATATCTTAATGCTTTTCAGCCACCAAGTTGCAGATGTTACCATGACACCAATCTGACTTCCCTGAACAGACAACCTCACCAATATACCCTGGAACCCCACCTCTCCACAACCCTGACCCACTATGGAAAGACAGAAACAGTCGGGGATATGGATTGACTGGTCAACGTCCATATTCAGTGGAGAAACAATTACAAAAGCCAGACCTCCCACCTTCTGCACCCCATAAAGTTCTTTGGTCCATACTCCCAGAGGGATAAAGAATAGGGAAGCTTCCAATGGAGGGTATGGGATACAGAACTCTAGTGGTGGGAATTGTATGAATTGTATCCCTCTTATCCCAATTTTGTCAATCATTATTAAATCACTAGTAAGAATAAATAAATATATTGAAAAAGGTTAAGACAACATAGGTTGCTTAGATTTAGAACACTGTGGTTGCTTCAGATTGGCCAGAAAAGAAAACAGTAAGAACAGGTGTGCTTGCTGCTCTCATTCCAGCCAAACTACACTAAGGAAATTATTAGCAAACTACAAAATTTAGCTCAGAGCCATGTTTTCAAAGCTAACCTCTAAGTGAGGGTTTGAATAGGTAACTCAGTAATATCAGGTGGTGAGGGAACCCAGAAGTCCATACCCATTTTCTTGGCATACACTAATCCAGAAGAGGCTCTCTTTGATAGAGGATATTCATATAAAAACTGATAAGGTTGGAATAGTGCAGATGAAGTGTTGGGGGGGTCCTCCATTTTGTAGATAGCTAGTAGGCATATTTTAGTTATATTCCAAAGGGCCTGTGGCTATACTAGTTGTTTTTTTTTTCTCTGAGCCTGAAATCTGATATGCAGGTGGATCCAAGTTATTGTCTGGGGAGGTGATGTCATGGATGGAAAAGGGGCAGAAAGCTGGATCAGAGAAGAGAGTAGCTCCTTAATATGGGGAAGGTGTATAAATATTGTTGACTGTAAACCCCATCGATTTGATTTGGTTTGAGTCCCATATTCAGCTTGGAGCCTGTGTGACCTCTGCATCTGAGCTCACATTCTGTGGTCACGAGTAGGAACATTCCATGCTGCCCCAATATCAGGACCCATCTTCCTCAGGTGTAGCATAGAGTATGTTGTCTAGCCTCCCTTTGGAGGATGGAACATTCTCTACTATTGTTGATCCAGGTTGAGGGGAAGTTCCTATGGGGGGTCCACAAAGGGGTCTTTTTTGTTGTTCCTAATAGAGATGACCTGTAACAATGGAGAGAGGGATTTATTTGAGGTCTAGGCCCATCATGTTAGTTTGGGAATCTCAGGGCTCCCCAAATAGGGCCCTATTCCAGCCTTTAGGTCCATGATTGTTCAATAATTTGTTTGGCTTTGTATGTTAACTCTCTTTTCATCCACCAGGTTCCAGATGCTAGCATGATGCCAACCAGACTTCCCTGGACAGATGACCCCACCAATGTGTCCTGGAGCTCAGCTTCCCCAGAGCCCCACCCTACTAGGGAAAGAGGAAGGCAGGGAGTATGGATACACCAGTCAATGCCCGTGTTCAGCGGGGAAGCAATTACAGAAGCCAAATCTTCAACCTTCTGCATCCCACAATGACCTTGGGTCCATATTCCCAGAGGGATAAAGAATAGAAAAGATATCAGGGGAGGGGGTGGGATACAGAGATCTGGTGGTGGAATTGTGTGGAGTTGTACCCCTCTTCATCATCCTGTACTGGATACCCAACACACTACAACACCCTCATCCCCACACCTCAAAACACACACACACACACACACACACACACACACACACACACACACCTTCAACTAGTCCAGAATTCTTTGCTTTGCTGCAGTAAACTAAGCTACACCCTGTATTTCACAGAACATATTTATAATACACTACCAAAACACATGAGCACTTGATCACACCTTAAGTTACAAAGTATTACTATACATTTTGAGATAACATTTGTTTCAGGTTTTCAGAGACTACAGAAAATATGACCTCTGGTTTTAAGAGAAGATAGATGATGAAATGAAACCAAGAGGTTGAGAGGAGAACTGAAATGAAAGAAGATTCATTTGCATAAGAAAGACCATAAGGAAACCAAAGAAAAACCCCAGCAAAGAAATGAAATTCCCAGTGGCACCAGGAAAGGACAGAATCAACATGCAGAAAATCAAATCAGGGGTGTAAATAACATGATTGAAAAACTCTCCAAGAGTGATGGAGAAAAGGACAGATAGATTGTTAAAGAAAGCATGAAGCAAAATGAGAAGAGACATTTGGAAGAATTAAAAGAGATTCAACCAAATTAAGCCTGGCAGAGGGGAAAATCAAAATGAAACAAGGAGAACCCAGGCTCCCCACCTGCAGGGGAGTCGCTTCACAGGCGGTGAAGCAGGTCTGCAGGTGTCTATCTTTCTCTCCCCCTCTCTGTCTTCCCCTCCTCTCTCCGTTTCTCTCTGTCCTATCCAACAACGACGACAACAATAATAACTACAACAATAAAAAAACAATGGCAACAAAAGGGAATAAATAAATAAAATAAAATATTTTTTAAAAAGAAAAGGGAGTCGGGCTGTAGCGCAGCGGGTTAAGCGCAGGTGGCGCAAAGCACAAGGACCGGCATAAGGACCCCGGTTCGAACCCCGGCTCCCCACCTGCAGGGGAGTCGCTTCACAGGCGGTGAAGCAGGTCTGCAGGTGTCTATCTTTCTCTCCCCCTCTCTGTCTTCCCCTCCTCTCTCCGTTTCTCTCTGTCCTATCCAACAATGACGACAATAACAATAATAACTACAACAATAAAACAACAAGGGCAACAAAAGGGAATAAATAAATAAAATAAAATATTTTTAAAAAATGAAACAAGGATATAGAATAATAAAATATAAGAGAGAAATGTGTGTATATATATTTGTGTATATATATTTGTATATATATGCATCTAGAGTCAAAAGATTTTAGTGACAGGGGAGGCAGGGGTTAAGAATAAATTAGCTTCCTGTTAGGGAGACAGCATAATGATTATGCAAACTTTCTTGACTGAGGCTCTAAGGTCTTAGGTTCAATCCCCAGCACCACAAGGCAGAGCTGAGCTGTGCTCTGGTCTCTGGCTCTTTCTTATTAAAATACAACAAATAAAATATCTAAACAAAATAAATCAGCTTTATTTAAATTCAAACAAAACATAATTTCAAAAATTAAACTCTCCACTCTTGCACCCTAGTCCTTCTGTTGAGGTGAAGCTGACTGGGACTGACCACTAGTTCACTCCTGGGGGGGTTCATCACAAGTCTCCTTGAAAGAATTACAAGACAAACTCCATTATCAGTATACAAATTCCAAACTTATTTGACTACAAATGTAAGGTATAAATAGTACAGAAGTGAAGTTAAAATGCAGGGTGAGTTGGGTGGGTAGGGCCTGAGAACAGAGAATCAAGGCCCTCCCTCATAGCTGTCCTCTTTATTTAAATTCTATCTATGCCACACCTGGGCCAGCTTCCCATTGGTCTGCTGAAACTGCCAAGTGTGGTTACCTTATTAAAACTCCTACCAGAATGTGCAAAGTACTTCCCCATTTCCATTTTCCATGCAATTTCCCCCTGTCATGGGCAACACGTGTGCAGATGTGGTACAGCAAATTGTCCAAGTTTCTAAGTACTGGCTCTCCCTGTCCTGTCCCTGTCCCTACCCCTGCATTCACCCCAACACTTGCACATCCAAAATGTTAACAAAGAAATCAGGCAGACCCTAGAAGAAAGTATATACCAGAGTGGAAGTTGAAAGAATAATTACTGTAAACTTGAGAATTCTAAAACTAGTCAAAAGGAACTTCCTGTGAGAAGTAAGAAGACATCACCTGTATAAAGGTGAAAAATATCAAGCAGACACTTAAAAAAAAATTAACCTAGGGGATCAGAATATAGTTAAACCGGTAAAATCCATATTAGCACACAGCAAAATCTGAGCTAGAACCTACAGTCACTACAAGGAGAAACACTATCTCTCTCTCTCTCCCTCTTTCTCTCTCCCTCTCTACCTCTACTTCTCACACTCTAAAAAGGAAAAAGGAGGAGGAGAAGAAGGAGAAAAAGAAGGAGAAGAAGGAGGAGGAGGAGAAGAAGACAAACATAAGTTTTTTGAAAGTGTAGGAATTCTCTCCCTCTGTTTCTGTCTCTCATACTTGTAAAATAAAATGAAAAGGGGAGTCGGGCGGTAGCGCAGCAGGTTAAGCGCACGTAGCGCAAAGCGCAAGGACTGGCAGAAGGATCCTGGTTTGAGCCCCCGGCTTCCCACCTGCAGGGGAGTCACTTCACAGGTGGTGAAGCAGGTCTGCAGGTATCTCTCTTTCTGTCCCCTTCTCTATCTTCCCCTCCTCTCTCAATTTCTCTCTCTCCTATCCACATAAGATTCCTGGAAGTGCTAGAATTATACAGGCACAAAGCCCTATCAAGAACCCAGGTGGCCTCCCAATCCATATCAAATAATATTGCATCTGCCGATCACAACATAATCAATGCAACGATTGCCACCTCAACATGCTTCAGCTCAGACTGTGTCCAGAGACTTCACATGTGGAACGACAACCCTTCAGCTTCATTACTTGGGTGAGACCTTTCCTTTCATACTATTCTCTAATTCCATCCCAGGTGGTTCACTTTCTAAAAAAGTCCCAAAACCTAGATATAGACCAGGTTCTGTGAGAGAGAACATATGTTCACATGTATCCATAAACTAGTGCAAATATATACCTGAAAGCAGAAGTACCCTAGAGTTTGCAGTGAGTACCCCCCTAACACTTCCTCTCCACTATTCCAAGCTTTGGGTCCATGATTGCTCAACAATTTGTTTGGCTTCGTATGTTAACTCTCTTTTCAGCCACCAGGTTCCAGATGCCATCAGGATGCTGGCCAGGCTTCCCTGGATTGAAGACCCCACCAATGTGTCCTGGAGCTCAGCTTCCCCAGAGACACACCCTACTAGGGAAAGAGAGAGGCAGACTGGGAGTAAGGACCGAACAGCCAACGTCCATGTTCAGCGGGGAAGCAATTACAGAAGCCAGACCTTCCACCCTCTGCAACCCACAACGACCCTGGGTCCATGGTCCCAGAGGGATAGAGAATGGGAAAGCTATTGGGGAGGGGATGGGATATGGAGATTGGGTGGTGGGAATTGTGTGGAGTTGTAACCCTCCTACCCTATGGTTTCGCTAATTTATCCTTTCTTAAATAAAAATAAATTTTAAAAAAAGAACTCAGGTGGCAAAAGTAAATAAACGAACAAATGAATAAAATGAACCTGGAATATCTTGCAGTAATAGAAAGTAAAAATGTCTTCAAAGATTAAATCCCAAATGATGAAGGCAGGCTGAATGAACCAACTGAGAGAGTTCCCGAAGATGAAAGTTGGAACAACGTGCTGATAAAATACAGTGTGGTAGTTCTATATTTAGATTCCAAAGAATAAAGAAATTTAGACATGAGTTCATCTGATATAAATAAAATAATTAACTATCCGAAGTTGGTCAACAGGCCAAATATGACCCTGCAACTATTTCTAAAACAAAGCTTTTAAATCCATTTATGTATCATCTATGACTATTTCACATTCCCAGTAGTACAGCTTACTGTATGTGACATAGGCTATCTAAAATATTTACTCTGACCTACTATAGAAAGCTTGCTAACTCTAGAATAAGTAGGGAAGAAAATACTCCTTACAGAGAAATTCTAAACAGTAAATGTAAAAATGACAAAAGAGATAGAGAAGTCACCACTACAGCACTATAGTCATAACAACTCCAGCTCCACAAGGGATGGTAACAGCAGTGGGTGAGAGTTTAAAGGCAAATAGGATATCTGCATAGCTTCAAAGTAATCCCAAAACCTACTTACTAACTACTGTGGTAGCTTTAACTGATCCTCTCCCTTTAGGAGGTGGGTCTCTACTTCTTTCCCCTCCAATAACTGGTGTGCAAACCCCTTGATGAACAGAGAATGCAAAGGCAAAATTAGAAATCACACAATGGAGAAACCTGGCAAGCAGCACTTGTGAAAAGCCTGAAACCACTACCATAAGGTATTGAAGTAACATACACTCTAATAAAATTCACTGAGAATAACACTTTCCCTCTGTAGTATAATTCCCCAAACCCACAGTGTCTGGAGAATATATTGGACAATCTCAAACTGAGAGCCAGTCTACAAAGTATGTGAGGCATACTCATGTGATGAAATGCAAAGGAAGTACAAGGCACAAGTCTGAGATTACAGGAGACTATAGAAAGGAATGACTATATGTGATGTGGTAACCTAGTTTGGATTCTGAAATCGACAATGGTTGTTACCATGATGCCATCTAGACCTCAATAAGAAGATGATCTCACCAATGTGCCCTAGAACCCCATCTCCCCAGAGGCCTACCCCACTAGGGAAAGACAGAAACAGGTTGGGAAAATGGGTCAACCCATACACAAATATACATGTCCAGAGGAGAAGCAATTACAGAAGCCAGACCTTCCACCTTCTGCAGCTCATAAAGAATAGTTTATCCTGTTAGAGAAGTAACTTGTTTGCCTAAGGCGCCAAAGAATGAAGGCCTCAAACCCTGGCACCTCCTTATGCAAAAGATATGTAGTACTCTGGTCCTCTTTACTTCCATTCTCTTTCATTTTCTCTAAACAAATAAACAAATAAAATGTGCCTTTTATAGAAAAATCAAATGAAAATCTCAAAATGAACTTTTCAGAATCCTGGGAAACAAAGGGGCCAGGCAGTAGCTCACCCAGTAAAGTGCATATATCATCATGCACTAAGACCTGGGTTTGAGCTCCCACTCCTCACCTGCAGTTTAAATACTTGTCAAGCAGTGAAGCAGATCTGTAGGTGTCCCTCTTTCCCTATCACTTTTTATCTCCTCCCACCCCTCTCAATTTCTCTGTCCTGTCAAAAAAAAAAAAAAAAAAAAAGTAAATAAATGAATGGTTAGGAAGGAAAAGATGGGGGAAAATGGCCACCAGGAGCAGTGTGACTATGTGCCATTTTTTTGACTCTATCCCCAACCCCTCCTGGATCTGCAGTAATCTGAAATATGGCAAGCTACCTTCCCATTGTGGTCCTTGGTTCAGGAGGCACAGACTCAGCCCCACAAACCAGAGCTATATTTGTTCTCATTTTTCTAGTGGCTATCTTAAGTATGGACATAAACACTGGCTTTTGTTTTTATCTCACTCCAAACTTACACTAGAAACAAGGCTATGTAGAATGATTACTTCAAAATAATGTACGGCAAATGAGTACCTTGCAGCCAAATGGGGCAAAGGAGTACACTTGATACAGACAATAGATGCACCAAATATCTAGGAAGAAAAACTGCAAAGTTTCTTTGGAAAATACAAGTTTAGAATTGTTTGAGTATACTGGGAAATTTAGAGTGCTATACACAAACCAGAGGCAAGATATGTGGCCAGAAGAAATCTGAACAGTTTATTGGGGAGGAGCAGGGAGGAAGGAGAGGAAGAAAACTTTGGGATCTTGGTACATAATTAAATTATATTCATATGTCAATGACTGTACTGTACAGCATTAACATCCTCAATAAAAAATAACTTAAAAATCTGAATAGCTATAATCTTTCTGCTCTGACTTATTTCTAGGCTTAGTACATGAAAGACTTAAACACTAAGGCATTGGTGAAAAAAGTTCAGTTAGGCATTAATGGAATGCCCCAGCCTAGAATCTATCTGGAAACTCTGTAGCCTTCTTTTCTTTTTTCTTTTTTTAATATTTATTTATTTACTCCCTTTTTGTTTCCCTTGTTTTATTGTTGTAGTTATTATTGTTGTTATTGATGTTGTTTGTTGGATAGGACAGAGAGAAATGGAGAGAGGAGGGGAAGACAGAGAAGGGGAGAGAAAGATAGACACCTACAGACCTGCTTCATCACCTGTGAAGCAACTCCCCTGCAGTTGGGGAGCCTGGAGCTTGAACTGGGATCCTTCTATGGGTCCTTGTGCTTTGCACCACATCACATGCACTTAACCCGCTGTGCTACCACCCGACTTCCTGTAGCCTTCTTTTCTTTCAATTCTTTATTCTATCTCCTGGCAAGCAATTAATTCTTATTTTGTCATGCTGGCACCAAACCCCAGCGATAACCCTGGAGACAAAAAAAAAAAAAAGGGGAGCCAGCAAATGTAAAGAATAAAATGTTTTCCGAGCAGAGACTCACAGCAGAGACTCACACGCAGAAACAGCTATGGAACCTACTACAGGGCAGGAAAGCCACATTTGTAACTGAAAGTTACTGGAAGTTCAGAGTGGAAAACTTTGAAGCTAAAGACTCCAGGGTAACACAGTTCTCAGAAAGCACCTACAACTGTGTCAGATTTACCTCCATAAACCTGTTCTGGTTACCACAGTAAATACTGGAGGAAGAAAAAAAATAATAAACAATGCTTAAGTGTGGCAGGAGAGGTAGGTCACTATAAATATGCCAGAGCACACTTAACATGGCAAATGATTAGTTAAGAGTTTAATCTGCCAGATATTATCAGAACCTAACTGATCCATGAGGAGGGAAACATGCAGTTCTAGTCAGCTCTAGCCTTCCACAAATGGGTGTGGGGCACGGCAGCAATGCATAATCAGATTAAAACATTGAAAAGTTCAGAATCCAGAGGTCACTAAAATACTGATACCCTAATTATGAGACTGTAGAATGCTTCTCATTCACCCATACTTATTTACTAAATGACTATTCACAACAGTGCCTTTTACCCAGTGCATCATACCTAGAAATGAAGAAAAAATATATAAGGTATATAAAAAGTGAAAAATATATTAGACATGTGACAGATCAATAATTAGAAACAAATGTGATAAGGTTGTTAGAATCAACAAGTCAGGGACTTAAGGCAATTGTGACTAAAATGCTGATGGTTCTAATGGATAGAGGAGACAGCACGCAATTAAGTATAGATAAACAAATGTTTAAGGAGAGATGAAAATCCTACAAAATGACCCAAAAGGAAATAGAGATGAAAAAAGAATTATAAATTAAATTGCTAGTGCTTTATGATGGTTCATTAAATAAAAGAATCTCAGGTTTATAGGATCTATAAATAGAAATATTCAAGAAAAACAAAACAAACAAACAACAACAAAGAAATCAAAGAATAAAATAAAATTAGAACAAAATATCCAAAGACTGTGAGAGAATCATAAAGGGTACAACATATATGTAACTGGATTATCAAAGGGAAAAAAAGAAAAGGAAAAAACATTGAAAACAATAATGACTAAGAATTTCCCTCAAATTAAACTTACTGATCTAAGCTACCAAACCACATATCTAAAAAGGTCATGGAATACCAGACAGGAAAAAGTGCCAAAATAAACAAACCAATCCTGTATCTTAAAACATCATTTTCAAATTACAGAAAACCAAAAATTAAAAAAAAATTCTGAAAGAATCTGTGTAGAACCTAGGAAGGGTCAAAGCCTAACTAGAAATAAAGAATTACATACAATTTATCTTCAGAAAACAATGCAACTAAGAAGAGAGTATAAGATTAAAAACATCATGAGAAAAATGTTAAACCTAGAATTCTATACCTTGTGAAATTTTCTTTCAGAAGTAAAGGAGACATAAAGATTCTCTCAGACAAGCAAAATTAAAGAAAGGAATACCATCAAATAAGGAACACAAAAGGGAAAATACAAATTTATAGTCAGGGAGATGACTCAGTGTTAGAGCAAAGGATTTATATATGTAAGGTTCCTAGTTCCACTCTTGGCACCACATATATCAGAAAGGGATTTCCATCTCATATTCTCTCTCCCTCCCTCTCTCTCTCTCTCTCTCATGAATTAATTCTTAATTTTAATATTCTGTTTCATCTTAACTAATATAACAGATAACAATTTATTCAAAATAATACCAACAGTTATGCTAATATAAATATATATCATATTTTTACATGTGCTCATAAACATATGAAATGAGTGGCAGGAATGATGTAAGGAACAGAAGAGAGAAATTTGGTGTATTTAATTATTATAAGATATCCACGCTACTTGTGATGTGGTATAGTAGTATTTGAAAGTGGAGTTTCACCAACTGCAAATGCATTCTGCAAACTCTAGAATAAACATTAAGGTAAAAAAAAACACAGTATAATGGTTACGCTAAGAAAGATAAAAGAGAGCTGGTGAAATAGCTCATTTGCATAGAATAAATAGGCTCTACTGAAGTGGAGAAGGCTTTTGTGCTATGGTATCTTTCCCTCTGTCTCTTATCATGATATCTGAAAGAGCTGGTGCACAGCAGTGAAACCACAGCCAAAAGGAAAAAATAAAAATAAGGAGGGGAGGGAAAG
This sequence comes from Erinaceus europaeus, assembly GCF_950295315.1. Lineage (NCBI taxonomy): Eukaryota > Metazoa > Chordata > Mammalia > Eulipotyphla > Erinaceidae > Erinaceus > Erinaceus europaeus. The sequence continues at coordinate 126,009,484 of NC_080163.1, read as the reverse complement.
AAGGAAAAAATTGAAATGATATAAAATACTCAAAACTACAAAATGTGCAAAAAGATTGGAAAGTAAAAATAGAAAAAGGAACAAAGGGGACCAGGCAGCTGAACACATGTGTTACTATGTACAAGGATCCAGATTCAAATCCTGGATCCCCACCTGTAAAAGAAAAACTTCACAAGTGATGAAGCAATGCTATAAGTGTCCCTCTTTCTCTCCATCTCTATCTCTCTTTCCTTCTCAATTTATCTCTACTCTATCATATAAAGAAATGAACAGAATAGCAAAAGGACAGAAAGTTTAAAACAAAAGCAAATGGAACAGATATTAAATACAACTCTATCAATATTGATTTTTGAATGTCACAAATCTAAATGTACCAAAAGGGAAGAAATAGACTTGATCAAAAAGCATGCTATCGGGAGTCGGGCTGTAGCGCAGCGGGTTAAGCGCAGGTGGCGCAAAGCACAAGGACCGGCATAAGGATCCCGGTTCGAACCCCGGCTCCCCACCTGCAGGGGAGTTGCTTCACAGGCGGAGAAGCAGGTCTGCAGGTGTCTATCTTTCTCTCCTCCTCTCTGTCTTCCCCTCCCTCTCTCCATTTCTCTCTGTCTTATCCAACAACGACAACAACAACAATAACTACAACAATGAAACAACAAGGGCAACAAAAGGGAATAAATAAAATAAATTTAAAAAAAAAAAGCATGCTATCTATAATAACCTTGTTTTTCCTTTTCAAAGCCAGGGCCTCATGTATGTGTGATTTCACCATACCCTAGTCACTTTTTCCATTCAGATTGAGAGGAGTAATGGAAAGAAGGAGAAAGGGAAACCAAAGCACTAGAGCTTCCTCCAGTGTTCTGCTGCCTCCAATGTGGTACAAAGTTTCAAACCTGAACTATGTACATGGCAAGATGCTTGTTCTACCCCGTACTATCTCTCTGGCCTGAAAAACCTACTTCAAATACAAAGCTACTAAAAGAAAACTGCAAAATCGGTGGTCTAGCAATTTGGATTCCTAATTATCATCCTGAATTGAGAACTGTTTCTAAAGAAACAAAATTAATCAAGGTAGTCATCTATTAGAGGAGAACAATTAAAGAAATAAAAAGAATGTTATGTGCTTTAATATAATCAGAAGACCCTCATTTATGTTAAAATAAAGACGCAAATGAAGAACTAATTAGAACAGCTTAGTGTTAGTTGTCTATACTGTCCAAATATTAACAATGGTTAGCTCCCAAGCAGGAACAGGGACTAGGGAAGAAACAGTAAAATGTTCATACATTTTTATTCAATAACCTCGTGTGTTGTTAAACTTATTTCAATGCAACTTATTTGTGTAGTATCTATGCAATTTTTTCAATAAAATATTTTAAAAGTAATTCATTTACTATACAACTTAACCAGTTAGATGATAGAGGGGGAAAGCTAAACACATTTAAAAAATTAAATATCAGAGATTAAATTTTACAATAAATATTGAGAAACTTTAAGAAGAAAAAAACATGAAATCAAGCTTAAGTATTTGAAAGTGTTTAACTGAATGGATTTATATGAGCAGTATTCCCTTATAGGAAGTATGAATATATTAATAGTGCCAGGTAGCAACAATATGATCAATATATGCAATACAGTTACATTCAAAATTCCACTGAGTGCATTATCATAACTTTAAAGAATGATTCTGAAGTACCTCAGAGAGAATTAAATAAAAATAGTTAAGACTGGGGAGGGGGATACTCAGGAGACACTTATACAATTACAAAATAAAACACAGTATAAACTCACAATCATTGTCAGTGTTCTATTGAAATGTAAAAACAGTCCACAGAATAATTTCAGAAACAACTCTTAGCATATTAAAAGGGTCTAAGAAGAAGAGAGAGAGAGAAAGAGAGAGAAACATAAAAAATCAGCCTAATAGGAGAATGCATAGTTTCATTGGGGCAATAAAAGATGGATAGGATGAAGAATATCCTCACTATAGTAGAAGCATCAAAGTTTTCGGTTTATGTAAAATTTAATTCTGGGGATGGGAGTGGGAAGGGCTGGAATGATATTTCACCTGGAGGGTACTTGACTTTCCATACATGAGGCCCAAGTTTGAATTTCTGGCATAACACATGGGAACAATACAGCACTGAAGGAAGCACTGGTGCTATGGTGTCTATCTCTCTCTGTCATTTACTATATTTCTACCTGGAAAGGATGGCTCATAAGCAGTGAAACCACACATGTATGTGGTCCTAGTATACAAAGAAATAAATAAAATTTAATTACCATAGTTGGTACTTTAAAGAGTCAGAAAGCTCCCCCCCACACACACACACACACACAAAACAAAGAAAATAAGGGAGTCAAGGTAGTGGCTTGAAGACAGCACCTGGCTGACTCTTCATTAAAAAAAAAAAAAAAAAATTAAACCTGGAATTCCAAGTGAGGGCAGGATTTCCAGGCCAGAAACTACAGAGGTAGGGATAAAGAGGAACCATGGTAGAATGTCATAACTCAACTATAAACTGGCAAACAGTGCTGAATAGGATACAGGTAGCAGCAGCTGGTGAGTTTTTACTCTACACTTCCCCCCAACCTCCATCCTCCAGACCACAGGTGGCTTACTAGGGGAAAGAGAAGCAGTTAGAAACTAAGGTCTCCCACTGTGGAGTTAAACACATCAAGCAAAATTCCAAGACTGAACCTTCTGTCAGAGCTCAGTAGAGAGCCATTTGAACCCACCTTACAAGAGAGAGTCACAAGCCTCAGTTTAGGTTGGGGGGGTGGAGTCTTCTTGGTTTGATCTGAAAACTCCCTGGTATTAGATTTTGTTTTTCTGTTTGTTTTTGTTTCTGTTTTTCCCCTTCTCACTGGTTTGATCTATCTCTATTTTATTGTTATGTTGGCTAAAATTTCTTTCTGATTTCTTGTGGGAGTAGTTTGACTTTCTGTGGCTTTACTTTTTTTCTCTCTCTTTTTTTTTCATTCTCTCTGGTTTGATCAATCTTTGCTTTTGCTATTGTTGTATATACTGGTATTCCTTTGTGATTTCATTTGTGAGAAGAGCTTGGGTTTTTTTGTTTGTTTTCTTTGGTTTCTGGTGTTTCAGTCATATATCTTCCACTTCAGTTTGAACAAAAGAGAAATTTCATCTCATCTTCCAAAGGCAGTGAGAGTGGCATACATTAGAAAAACAGCTTGAACAACTCCTGAGTCAGAACACAAGGTGACTTGCTTTAATTGTGTGGGAACCAACTGACTAGAGGTCACACCACACAATAACTGAACAGCAATAGCCAGGACACAAAATACGAAAGACACCAAAAAGTGGTTCAATTAGAAAAAGAAAAATATATATACTACAGCAATGAACTAAGACAGGAACACAGAAAAAATTCCAAGCAAACCAGAAACATTTAAGAACAAGGAACATATCCAAGTATTAATTGCTGCATTAATCACAGGAGTGAGGAAAGCTTTTGATGAAAATACCAGCAGAAATAGGAATTACCAATGAGACTATGGAAAAAAAAAAAGCTATCTGGAAAATAAAAAGAGAGAGAGAGAGAGAGAGAATGAGAGACACTGAAAACAAAGACATAAGGAACGACCTCAAAAGAAGTAACATGTATTATTGGCCTACCAGAGGAAGAAAGAGAGGAAGGGGAAGAAAGCATCCTGGAAGAAATAAAGGAAGAAAACTTCCAGACCCTATACAATAGAAAGGACCTTAAGATTCAAGAATCCCAGAGAGTCCTAAACACATTCAACCTAGACGTGAAGACATCAAGACACATCATAGTTGGGAGTCCGGTGGTATCACAGAGGGTTAAGCGCCCATGGCTTGAAGCGCAAGGACTGGCTGACATAAGGATCCCGGTCAGAGATCCCAGATCCCCACCCGCAAGGGAGTTGCTTCACAAGTGGCAAAGCAGGTCTGCAAGTGTCTATCTTTCTCTCCCCCTCTCTCCATTTCTCTTTGTCCTATCCAACAACAATGGCAATAATAACTACAATAAAAACAAGGGCAACAAAAGGGAACAAATAAAAAAAATGGTTAAAAAAAGATACATCATAGTTACGATGGAAAGAAGGGTATAGAAAAGATCCTGAAGGCTGCAAGAGAAAAACAAAAAGTCACATACAGAGGAAAACTCATAAGACTACCAGCAGGTTTTTTTTTGTTTGTTTTCTTTTGTTTTGTTTGTTTTTTGGCTCCAGGGTTATCACTGGGCTTACTGCCTGCCTTATGAATCCACAGTTCCCGGAGGCCATTTTTCACATTTTTGTTGCCCTTACCTGTATTGTTATTATTGTTATTGCTGCTGTTGTATAGGAAATATAGAAATCAAGAGAGGAGCAGATGACAGACAGGTGGATAGAGAAAGACAGACACCTGCAGACCTGCTTCATCAACTGTGAAGTGACCCCCCCTATACATGGGGAACTGGTGGCTCGAACTGGGATCCTTATGCTGGTCCTTACTCGTCACACCATGTGCACTTAACCCAGTGTGCTACCACCACCCCCCAGCAGATTTCTTTAAAAACAAACTTTAAAAGCCAGAAGAATAAGGAAAGATAAGTATTGAGCACTCAATGAAAAAGATTTTCAGCTAAGAATAGTATAAGCTGCTAGATTCCATTCAGACTAGATAGAAAGATAACAACCTTCTCAGACAAGCAAAACTTAAACTATCACCAAGCCTGTCCTGAAAGAGGTTTTAAAAGCCTAATAATATTAACAGCATCACAAAAAACCTGCCATATAACAGAACACACAAAAAAAAGTATTGAATAATGGCATCCATAAAATGTCAATAGCCTCGGGGTTGGGTGTTGGCGCACCTGGTTGAGCGCACATGTTACAATGCACAAAGACTTAGGTTCGAGCCCCCAGTCCCCACCTGCAAGGGGAAAGCTTTGCAAGCGGTGGAGCAGGCTTGCGGGTTTTTCTCTGTCTCTCTCCCTCTCTATCACCCCCTTTCCTCTCAATTTCTGGCTGTCTCTATCTAATAAATAAAGATAATAATAAAAAAATTATTAAAAAAATGTCAATGGCCTCTTTGGAATATAACTAAAATAGGCCTACTAGCTATCTACAAAATGGAGGACCCCCCAACTCTTCATCTGCACTATTCTAGCCTTTAGGTCCATGATTGGTCAACTATTTGTTTGGCTTTGTATGTTAACTCTCTTTTCAGCCACCAGGTTCCAGATACTAGCATGATGCCAACCAGACTTCCCTGGACAGATGACCCCACCAATGGGTCCTGGAGATCCGCTTTCCCAGAGTCCTTTCCCACTTGGGAAAGAGAGACAGGCTGGGTGTATGGATAGACCTATCAATGCCCATGTTCAGCGGGGAAGCAATTACAGAAGCCAGATCTTCAACCTTCTGCATCCCACAATGACCTCAGGTCCATACTCCCAGAGGATAAAGAATAGGAAAGCCATCAGGGGAGGGGATGGGATACAGAGTTCTGGTAGTGAGAATTGTGTGGAGTTGTACCCCTCTTATCCTATAGTTTAGTCAATGTTTCCTTTCTATAAATAAAATTTTTTTAAAAAAGTCAATGGCCTAAATTAACCCATTAAAAGGCACAAAGTTGGAAAATGGATCAGAAAACACAATCAGAAATGCAAATTAAAACAATAATGAGATCACACCTCATACTTGTGAAAATGTCATACATCTGAAACGACAGCAACAATAAATGCTGGATAGGTTATAGGGACAAAGAAACACTCCTGCATTGTTGGTGGGAATGTAAATTGGTCCATCACCTGTAGAGAACAGTGTGGAGAAACCTCACAAGGCTAGAAATGGACCCAGTAATTCCTCTTCTCGGGATACAATCTAGAAATCAAATACTCCCACCCAAAATTATATGATGTACATGTATGTTCATATCAGCACAATCTATAATAGCCAAAACCTGGAAACAACCCAGGTGTCTAGCAACAGATGAGTGGCTGAGGAAATTGTGGTATATATAGACAATCGAATACTACTCAGCTATTAATAACAATGAATCCATCTTCTTCAACCCATCTTAGATGGAGCTAGAAGGAATTATGTTAAGTGAGATAAGCCAGAAAGAGAAAGAGGAGTATGGAAGGATCCCAGTCAAACAGAAGTTGAGAAAGAAGAACAGAAAGGGAAACACAAAACAGAATTTGACTGAATTTTGAGAACTGCACCAAAGTCATAAAACTCAGGGGGAACGGGGGAGAGAGGAAGATAACTCCACTGTAAAGGGTTGGTATAGGGACACAGACCTTGGGTGGCAGAAATGGTGTTAATATATACTCCTATTAACTTGCAGTCTTATGAATCACTAATCAGTATGAAAGGGAAAAGATAAATTGAATGTCTTAAGCTTTCTGATGCATAGACTTCACTTCTGAGTATATATTCCTTCAATCTAAGCACTTAAGGTTTCAGATTAGTAAATTGATTCAATTTTAACGTTGGGCTTAAATTGTTAATGCATTTCTCACAATAACACTTTTCAAAAAAATATTAAATCACCTATAATCATAGATCATGGAGACTAGAATCAACTAGTCTTAGCAGCATATAAAATATAGTTATTTGTAAATAGCATTAATGACATAAATCATGGTAAGGTCTTGTATGGTACAGTAAATTCTAACCATGGAATTTTCAAAGTAAACTAAGTTGCCAAATGGCCTTGGTTAAAACAATAATTATACATTGCCTTTTTAAACTTCAATACAACAAGGAATCTTACTCATGCTGTACAAAACCTGTATTTCTCCTAGTCCTGGAACCTCTGGGGCTTTGTTCATTTTCCTTGATCCATACTATTTGATATTCCCTCCACTGATCTCAACAAATCAATGCAACTAGTGCCACCTCGACATGTTTCACTACAGACTGTGTCCAGAGATGACAGGCCTGGGATATCAACTTTCCTGCTCCAATACTCTGGTGAGACCTTTCCTACCACATAGGAATCCTTAGTTCCATTTCAAGTGGCATGTTTCCTAGAAAAGCTACTGAATCTAGATACAGACCAGGGTCCATGAGATAGGGCAAATGGGCCTATGTATCCATAAGTTGGGGGAAAATATATACCTTACAGTAAAAGTGCACAATAGTTTACAGTGACTCAGTAAGTGCATCAAGCAAGTAGAATGAACAAAAATGGACACCATAAAGTTCTTAATCAAATATTTTCTACTTATACCTAGAAACCCTTCTCACCTACTTCCTATTTCACTTCCATCAATCACTCTAAGGCTAACCTTGTCTGATAAAGTAAGGACTACAAAAGATGGATAAGGGCAAGAGACCAGCACATGTTGATGATGGCCCTTTTAGTCACTACAGGACACTCCATCATCTGGGGCTCTAGTCAGAGAATCCTGGGATTCCCTACATAGATAAGATGGGCCTAGACCTCTAACAGATCCCTCTCTCTACCATCACTGGTCATCACCATAAAGAACAACATCATAAACCCTCCTGTGGGCCTCTACAGGACCTTGCCCTTAATGTAGAACAATAATGGTAGAAACTGCCACACTCTGCGAAGGGAGGCTGGGTCAACATACTCTACCACTCAAGGAAGACTAATCTTGAAATGACTGCAGCCTAGAATGTTCCTAGCTATGATTGTGGAATGTGAGCTCAGAACAAAAAGGAAGCAGAGGTTACACAGGCTCCTGTGATAAATATGAATAGACATGAGCCCTAGGTCAGATTGATGGGGCTTATAGTTAACAGTACTTATATACTTTTCACATATTAGGGAACTTTTGTCTGCCCTGACCGAGTTTTCTAGTCCTAGTCTCAAATCTGACACCATTTTCCCAGACAATACAATAGCCCACCTGCATGTTAGCTGTCAGGCTCAGACAAAAATTAGCAAAGTCATAAGCCCCTTAGAATATACCTAAAATAGAATTCCTAGCTTCTTCCAAAATGGAGACCCCAAATCTCATCCACTCTATTCTTACCTTTAGGATCCTGATTATTAAATAATTTGTTCTGCTTTATATCTCAATGATTTTTCAGCCAACAAATTGCAAATGTTACTCTGACACCAGCCTAATATCCTTGGGCAGATGATCTAACCAGTGTGTCCTGGAACCCAACTTTCCCAGAGCTCAACCTCACTAGGGAAAGATAGAAAGAAGCTTGGGATATCAACACCCATATCCCACAGAGAAGCAGTAACAGGAGTCAGACCTTTCACTTTCTGTTCCCCATATATATCTTTGGTTCATATTCTCAGAGGATGAAGAGTAAGGAAACTTCCAATGGAGGGGATGGGATGCATAACTTTGGTGGTGAGAATTATATAGAATTGTGTCAGGCAGCCCCTCTGCCCCATCCTCCATTGCTGACACTATGGTCTATTTACATAATCATTGTTTTGCCTGAAAGATTCCCACCTTTGATCTATCTTCTTTTTATCTTGAGACCCGCCCTGCCTACAGGGTACATTAATCCTGCCAGTTAAAACCCTAGCAACCGTTGCTATGGACACTTTCTACCCTCCCGCTCTTTCTTTTTCTCCACTCCCTTTCCTAGCCATTTCCTTTTCTGACTTACCACTTCTGGTTCTAAATATATAAAACGTGGTCTCTGATCAATAAAGACGCATTGTGTTCCCGCTCCACCACGAGTTCCTGGTCTCTCTCCTACATCACTGAGTAAGCAGCAGCAGAGGTTGGCTCTGGTTGAGTTCTCTCCAACCCAGACAGCATGTGCCTGGGAAGAAACATCCTCACACTAGCCCGGCAGAACTGTATCCCTTTTATCCAACAATATAGTCCATCATTATTAAATAACTAATAAAAAATGTTGCTAGCAAAAAAGAAGCTAATAAAATCTAGAAAAGAGATCAGATGACAGTATATCTGGTAGAGTACATGTTATAATTTGCAATGACCACTAACCCCCACCTGCATAATAGAAGCTTCATAAATACTGGAATGGTGCTGCAGGTGTCTGTCCTCTCTGTTTCTGTGACTCATCCTCTACCAAAAGGATAACAATAGCCACAAAAGACATGGAGTTGTGTAGGTACCCAGTCCCAGAAATAACCCTGGTGCCAAAAAAAAAAAGAAAGAAAAAAGAAAAAAAGAAATCAAGGAAGCATCCTAAGTGGATAGACACTTGATTTTTAAATTAAAGGCATCCTCTATTTACAAAAACACTTTTTCACTAAGCAAAAAATGCATACAGTAGAGACAAAATTAAATGACACACAAATGGAAATGCAAACAAAATAAGAAAACATGAGATTAATGCTTAATAGTTAACATAGAAGGATCTGAGATCTTTAAGAAAATATGTAAGTTCTCCCTCTGTCTCTATCTGAAAAAGTTAGCTCATAGCAGTGAAGCTCTAGTGATGTACAAGAGGGGGGAGTGAAAGAAAAATGTGTAAATGAGCAAAGACTGTGAATATGCAAATAGATGTCAGGTATTTAAAAGCCTTCATCTCCTGAAAGATAAAAGACATATCAACAAAAATCAAGAATGAAGTGCTCATTTTTATCTATCAAATTAAGATTTTCTGAAAAACAATTAGGCTCAATGTTAACAATGGAGTGGTAAGATGAAAACTTTTTTTTTAATTAGTGATTTAATAATTACTAACACGATTGTTGGATGAGAGGGGTACAATTCCACACAATTCTCACCACCACCCCATCCCTTCCCTATTCTTCATCCATTATGGGGAACAGAAGGTGGCAGGTCTGGCTTCTGTAATTGCTTCTCTACTGGACATGGGTATCGACAGGCCAACTCATACTCCCAGCCTGTTTCTACTACCCTAGTGGCTTAGGGTTCTGGGGAAGTCGTGTTCCAGAATTCATTGGTGAAGCTGTCCAGGGAAGTCAGGTTGTCAAGATGGATACTTTTGATGTACCACTGAGAAGTAGCACAACTCTTGAAAAGGGTGTTTATTATATGAATAGATTCTTAAAATATCAATACTCTTAAAAATGTCAGTACTCTTTGAGCTACTACTCGTCACAGCTTCAGTTTCAAAAAACTTGACAAATCTTTATGCACATTTACTGTAGCATTACCAAGAATCTAAAAGCAAAATCTCTAAAAAAAGAAGAAAAAAGAAGAAGAAAATATAATGTATACACTCTAAAAATTCTATCTATAGACTGTCTTTATGGATGTGGGAAAGTGATTAGATATTAAGTGAAAACTACCAATTTTCACAGTTGTGAAGAATGGTAGATAGTGCCAGAAGTGATTCCTAATGAACATCTTTTTGTGTCTGTGTTACATTTACAATGTGACTCAGCCACTCTTCCCACCAAGGTACAATGTACTTTCAAACCCTTGAGACTGAACTAGCATTATGGCTTGATTTAACTGAGAGGACATGGTAGAAGTGACTTCATTCAATTCCAAATGATAAGACTATGGGGAAACTATAGTTTCTGCTCTCGCCTATTTGGATCTCAGCCTACAGATCATATATAGTGGCTTAGTTCTGGAAAATGAGATGACATAGAGTGTCTAGACAACTACCATAAAGATTCAAAAAGTCATCTTGGACCTTCCATTCCAGGTGCATGTATGAACTCAAATAAGATCAACAAAGGAACATCCAGCCTACCCCAAAAATTCTAAAGAATAATGAACTGTTGCTTCAAGACACTGGGTCTATGACTGACACACTAGAATATAAAATTTTATAACACAAAATGAGCTCAATCGCACCATATATCAACTATAATAAAATGTTAACAGAGATATAAAAACTTAGAGAATTTTTTTAGACACATAGAATACACACATAGGCAAAAAGAGAAGAAGGAATGTTGTTTCCAGGGAGATCAGAATTTGACTATTTATTTTAGTTATTTATGCATACTCTTTCCTATAAAAATAATATTACTCATGAAAAGGTACATGTATTCAATACATGAATATATCCAGATATTATAAAGGATTATGCTTTAAATATCAATTAACCTCGAGAAGACCTGTGGAGGCATGACCATGAAGTAGCAGGTGCCACATATCACTCCCCTAATCAACTAGTCAAAGCAAATGAAAAATCACCTGAAAACTGCCCAATTATAGAATAAACACACTTATCCACAGGTAGGTGTAGGGATATGAGTCATTGGATGGAAAAGGGGTGAGGGAGAAATTCTCAGAACTTAGCAATAGTTGGCACCATCATGATAGCTACACAGTGAGGAACATTTCAGCAGAAGGAAGGTGGGGAATTTCTGTGTGCTTAACATGAGTACTCAGGGTTATCAGGATATTGAATAACCCACAACGATTCAACAGTGTTTAAGGAAAAAAAAAAAATCTAGCTGAGGATTAAAGTCATGTGATCTGCTCAGGCCCCAACACCTATCAAAGAAAATACATCCTGCTTGTCCTTTGAATACTCAGAAAAAAGAAATTCACGCATGTTGTTACTTCTCAAAGGCTGGAAACAAGACAGAGAGATCCTATATTGACATTACAGACACTAAAAATTCTGGTGGCACATGAAAAATTAATCTCCTCCACTCCCCCATCATGACAGAGACACAGGGAAATCCAAAACAGTAGATACAGTGCCACCAGCTGGGTTACCAACATAAACCATACTAAATGGTTATAACCACACAAGCTTATAATCACCCAAGACACAGCCTTATATCATAAGGAAATCACAGTACAAAGATTTGGGAGAAATGTTGGAGAGAGAATTTAGAAAAGTCATTATGAAAGCAATTTAACAATGTAAACTTAACATGCAGAAAAATACTCAAGAATTGACAGACCAGTACACCAAAATATTGCAAAACACAGAAGAAAACCTGCAAATAGAAACTGACATAAAGTTGGAAAAAATGAAGGAACAATTCCAAACAGAGCTTCAGGGTGTGAAAGACACTTGAATGCAGTTCAGTTTCAGGTAGTAGGCCGAGGAAATAGATTAAATCAGGTTGAGGAGAAGATGTCTGGACTAAAGATGTGACCATCACACCCCATGAATTTAAAGTTAATGGAGAGGAAAGGTTTAAGAAAAATGAAGCACTTTTCTGCTAAACAACAGACTGTATAAGAAAGACAAATGTTAGCGTTATTGGGAACTCTGGGGAAGAAAAGAGTAAAAAACATATCTAAAGAAAAGATAAAAGAAAAATTTCCACACCTGGGCAAGGCTCAAAACATTTAGGAGCTTGAACAAACACCCAAGCTTCTGAATTCAAAACTGTATACACCAAGACATCATGATAAAAACTATACAAAAGCAAGGACAAGGAAAAAATTTTTCAGGCTACTAGTGAAAAATCTGATATACAGGAGTAGAACTATCAGGCTAACATATTTATCTGCACAAATCCTAGAGATGAGGATTTTAATTAAACAATGTTTAATTAAAGTATTAAAGGATATTAATTGCTATCCACAATTAATTATCCTTTAAGTATGAGGAAGAAGTAAAGATGTTCTCAAACAGACAGAAACTGAAGGAACTCACTATTACCAATCCTTCCTTGCAAGAACTACTGAAAACAGGTGCATAAAATATAATTCCAACTCTTAATGAGGTCATCAGTGGTACAAGAGAGAACCAGGGATATGAACAACAGCATCAGGAAAAACCATAGTCACAGGAAAGGGAAGGGCAAACTGGACAGAGCAATACATTGGTGAAGTAAGGTTAACTTAAAAAAGACTGTGGATGTTATAAGTTAGACACAATACTGATGATAAATACAAAACAAAATATAGCACAGAGACAAATAGGAAACATATACACAGTAGGCAAGACCCTAACAGAAAACAATCCACAAAGTAACCATCAGAAGCAAACAGGAAAATAATCAACAAAAGCTGTTGGGAACAATGTTTTACTGAGGTTGAACAAAAGGAATTATGAATCATGAACATAATTAGCATAAAGCTGATGTCAGGCTGACATTAAGAGCATACAACAGACATGTATAAACTCACAAGGGACTGTGAGTATGGGAAATTACTTAAGCAAGACGCTGGCAGAAGTTTAGCCCTTTTGGCTCTTCTCACTTCCCTCCCACTGTCTCTGTTCTTGTCTGATCTCCTCCTTGGACATGTATTATGACATACCTTCCAGGATCTGGACATATTGTAGCTGAAGTAAGTTTAAAGAGTAATGGCTCCTGCCACATGTCAAGCTAGCCTTTCCCTCTTGACTGTTTGCCCATCCCATGGCTTTTATGGCCTAATAAACTGCTGCATTTGATAAATTCCAAGCAAAAACACACAGAAGTTTTTATTTTTACAACAACAACAAAAACATAAGACAATCTAAAAAGAGAAGTCAGAATGGTCATAAGTAAACCACATCTATCAATAATCACCCTAAATATAAATGGCTTAAATTCAGCAGTCAAAAGACTAAGAGTGATTGAATGAATTAAAAAGCAAGATCCAACTACTCTGCCTTCAAGAAACAAACATCCAAAGGAAAGACAAATAAAAGCTCCATGTGGCAGGCAAAAACAAGGTATTCCAAGCCAATAATGCATAAAAAGGGAAATTATCAGAAAATATAAACTTTCTAGCAAAGAAGGTGGTGAAGAGGCAGAGATGGTAACTGCATATTAATCAGAAGATCAAGCCAACAAGAAAACATAATCATGATCAATATATGTGCTCATTATATGAGTACACCAAAACATCTAAAGCAGATACTTAGTAACTTCAAGGGAGGCATCAACAACACAGTACTAGTTGACATAACCACTCACAGCAAAGATGAATGATTAGGACAAAAAAATTCAACAAGAAAATAAAATCCTTAAATGAACTCATAGATGAGATTAATTTAACAGATATATTCAGAACTATTCATACCAAAAGAAAGGAACATACACTCTTTTCAAGTGCACATGCAACATTCACAAGGATTGACTATGCATAAGGAGACAAAGATAGTCTTAATAAATATGTGAATATTGAATTATAAAAAGTATCTCTTCTGGGAGTCAGGCGGTAGTGCAGCGGGTTAAGCACAGGTGGCACAGAGCGCAAGGACCAGTGTAAGGATCCCAGTTCAAGCCCCCGACTCCCCACCTGCAGGGGAGTCACTTCACAGGCTGTGAAGCAAGTCTGCAGGTGTCTATCTTTCTCTCCCCTTCTCTCTCTTCCCCTCCTCTCTCTATTTCTCTCTGTCCTATCTAACAACAACAATATCAATAACAACAACAATAATAACTACAACAATAAAACAACAAGGGCAACAAAAGGGAATAAATAAATAACTTTTTTTTAAAAGTGTCTTTTCTAATCATGAGGATAAAAAGTTAAAAATTAACCACAAAATAGAAAAACAGATAAAACCAAAAATATGGAGACTGAACAGTATGCTTCTGAATAATACCTTATGTTGTTGTGGTTATTATTATTGTTGTTACTGATGTCATCATTGTTGGATAGGACAGAAAGAAATGGAGAGAGGAGGGGAAGACAGAGAGGGGGAGAGAAACATAGACATCTGCAGACCTGCTTCACCACTTGTGAAGTGACCCCCCTGAAGGTGGGGAGATAGGGACTTGAACCCAGATGCTTATGCTGGTCCTTGTGCTTTGTGCTTAACCAGCTGTGCTACTGCCCAACCCCGACTTGGATAATTTTTCTGGTTCCTATTTCATTAATATCTTCTCTTGTTTTGACTTTTCTTTTGCCTGCTGACTTTCAGATCTTTTTTTGTTGCTCTTTTTTCTAGTAGGTTCAGTTGTGATGTTAGGTAGCTTACTCAAGAGTGTCACTATTTGTTAGTACGGGCATGTTCTACTATAAATTCTCCCTTAGAAAAGCTTTTGCCACATCTCTTAGGTAGGGCCTGGTAGTTGGTCTCTTCATTTTCATTATTCTCCAAGTAATTTTATTTCATTTTATTAATTATTTATTTATTGGGGATTAATGTTCTACAATTGACAGTAAAATACAATAGTTTGTACATATATAATATTTCCACATAACAGTACAACCCCCACTAGGTCCTCCTCTGCCATCATGTTCCAGGACCTGAACCCTTCTCCCACCCCAGAGTCTTTTACTTACGTATATTACTCTCCAATTAATTTTAATTCTTTTTAAAAATCTTTTGATTCCCTTTAAAAGACTGTATGGAGAGTCCTTAAGCAAATAAAAATGGAAATAGCTTATGATCCAGCAATACTACTCTTGGGCATTGATCCAAAGGACTTACAAACAGTAATTAGAAGGAACATAAATGCTCCTAGATTCATAGCCACACTATTCACTTATAGCCAAAGAGTGGAAGCAGCCTAAATGCTCACTGAAAGATGACTGGATAAAGGTGTTATCAGATACTTACTACATGAAATACCACTCTACAATAAAATAAAAAAAAGATGAATTAGTATCCTCTGGGACAAAATGGGTGGATCTAGAGGTGATTATGCTTAGTGAAATAAGTAAACATATGAAAGACTGAATGGTTTCACTCATGTGGTATCTAGAGAAGTGGTAGACATTAACTTGAAAAAGATAAAAGACAGAAGCAAGCAATTGTTTCTAAAACTTTGTGACAACTATGTTGGTTATCTTTGGAAAGTGTGAGGGTAGGAACACAGAACTTTGGAGGTGGGCATAGTATGGAACTATATACACTGTAATCTCACAATCGTGTAATCCACTATTAATCACAAAAAATGGAAAAAGAAGAAAAAATATTTTAAATGAAGTGAATTTTGTACTATGATTAAACAAAATACTTAGCCAAACATACACACACACACACACACACACACACACACATATACATCTGCACTACATAATGAACTCTTTTAAAGAAAAATGAACATCTTTCTTTCCTTCTTTCTCTCCCTGCCCCCATGTCCTCACCAGGATTACCACTGGGGCTCAGTGCCTTAACAACTCAGCTGCTCCTGTGTCCATTTATTTTCTTTCCTCTAGATCAGAGTGGGGAATCTTTTCTCTATCAACAGACATTTGGATAATTGTAACATCATTTGTGAGCCATACAGAATCATTAACTTAAACATGGCACTTAATGTTGCCATGAAAAATCTCTTGATTTACTGAATTTTGAGTTTTACCTCAGTTGCACTGGCAGGGCCAGACCAAATGATAAGGGCAGGATTTTCCTCACTCCTGCTCTAGATAGAGAATGAGAGACAGAGAGGAAAAGAGAGATAAGGAGACACATGATAGTATTATTCTACCACCTGTGAAGCTTCCCCTCTACAGGTGGGGGCTAAGGTTTGAGCCTAGATTCTTGTGTATGATATCCTGTACACTCTTAACCTGGTAAGCCAACTGCCACCAGCTTTCCATCTGCAAAAGTCTGTCCAGAGCATTGAAGCCTCTGCTACAACAGAAACAAATAAATAACTTTGTAAAAGACACAGGTTTTTTAAAGTTTATAAATGGCAAGTACTAAAAGTTCACTTTGCAGTTCAAATTGTTCTCAGTCCCAACCATGAAGTCAGAAGGCCAAGAAGCTGGTAAACATGGAATCTTTATTATAAAGCAAATTGATGCAACTCTTATTTACTATACAGCAAAATAAGGCAATTACCTACCTACATCTCTATTTTAAATACAATGGTAAAAATGCTTTTCTGGCAACACAGATTCTGTTTCCAAATGGGAACAGGAGCCTAACATGACAGGCAAAGAAGAGGAAACACAAACAGAAAAAGCACAGTGAGTTCTGCTATACCTTGTTTTGAAAACGCAAATTTGTTCCAACACAACAGATCGAGGAGGGGATACCATGAACACAGGCAAATTTTGCACTTGTTTATGGAGGTAAACTGGAGGTAAAATGCAAAAAGATGTACCCATTATGACAGAACTATACAAGGTACGCATGGCATACACACTTCACATGTCCCCAAGCTGCCTCCATCACCACGTGGATCCTGAGCCACTCCTACCCTCAACTTCCCTGAGTTCAATCACACTCCTGCCACCACGCCTCAATCACTCACCAGCTGCTGCCTTCCCACAGCCACTTCATATTATTCTTCATATTCACGTTGATTGTGTGAATATGTTTCTTATCATTTAATGTACAAAGTCACTTTCTTCTTCACTGTGTCCCTGGCAACATTTTTGAGTTTGATGGTCTGAGTGCACTTTTCCCAACAGCCCTGTGATTTTATTATTAGGTAATTCTGGATAACAAGGAATTTTAGGAGCATTTAAATCCTACTACTTGTATGTGGGGAAAAATGTTCTTCCACAATTGATTTAATTTTTAAAGGAACTGCACAGCATTATTAGTTGGTACAACTCTTCTGGTAGTCATCTGGCAATACTTACTAAGTTACAGCCCTCTTTTGACCAAGCAATCCCATTCCAGGAAACAATGTAATTCAACAGGGACTATGGACATAATTCAACAGAAGGAAACAAGAAGTGTAAAATAAGATTTTCATTATGATATTGACATTTTATGTGTGTAATATCACAGAAACATTATTAATTGCAAAGAGTAAACAACCAAATAGTAAATTACTGTAATTGATAGTGATAAGGAAATAAAAATATATAAAACCCGAATAATGATATGAAAACAAAAATTAATAACAAAGATATTTGATTACAAACACATATAAGCAGAGAATTGGGTCTTAAATTTTGTAAAAAAAAAAAAAAATCAAGAGAATTGGGCCTTTAATTTTGTAAAAAATCAAGTCACCCAGAAGGGTTCTGAAAATATCAGAAATAGTTCTTTACTGCCTATCATACACATAGCATACTATTTCAAGATAAGAAGGATATAATTTGAAATTTTGGTTTCATGGACACATTTTTGTAACAGTACACACCTGAGTGGTGAACTATACAGCTGGTTATCTTTAGTCTGTCACTAGAACTAATTTGTTTTATTTTTCTTTTTTCTTTCTTTCTTTTTCTGGATTTTGCCACCTGCACGGTTAACCCACAACTCCTAGAGACCATCTGTTCCCACTTTTTTCTTTCTCTTTTTATATGATAGGACAGAGAAACTAAGAGGATAGAAGGATATAGGGAGAGAAATAGAGACACATGAAATGTTGCTTCACTACCTGTGAAGCTTCCTCTTTTACAGATGGGGAGCAGGGCTCAAACCCAGGGCCCTTGGGCAAGGTGTACTCAACAGGAGTGGTACCACCTGGGCCCCTGGAACAAATCTGAAGCCCCACTACATGCTGCAAATATGGAAACAATGGTCCCTTTGAAACATGCAAGCACATGGAGCAAAACATAACAACAGAAAACAAAGATTGTTGAAAGGCTGACAGATCACATAAGGCTGGCACGCAGACTGTGCTGATGGCAGACAAGGCGGCTGATGGGTTTGATACAGGTCAGGTTGTTCCCAGGAAAGCAATTATTAGGCAAACTAGATGGTCAACAGGAAGCAGGGTACTTCTCTGTTTAGCACAGGATGAACCCCTCCATCAGCTTTGTGAAGAAAATGATTTACATCTTTTTTTTTTACACCAGTTATCTCTGGGGGGTTAGTGCCTACACAACTCCACCAATTACAGTGGTCATTTCTTCTTCTTTTTTCCCCTTTAGATAAAGGATGACAGAGAGGCAAAGAGAGAAAAAAAAATCATCATTGTTCCACTGCTTGTGAAGCTTCCCTTTGCAGGTGCTCCTATGTGGCAGTGCAGAACTCGAACCCAGGTCCTTGTGTGAGGTAGCATGTGCACTCTGCATGGTGAGATACCCACCAGCCATATAATCTATATCTTGAACCATTTGTGCCAGGATATCAGAGGTGGCCTAAAGTCTTAGGTAAAATAAGGAACCAGATGCTGGGGACTAGGAGTAGTGCAAGCCTAGTGGTGGTGGTGATGGGGATGGGGGGAGGGCTGCAAGATGGGATTACTTTTAACACTTAACAAAAACAACTATTTCTTTTAATATTTCATGATTCATGCACAAAAAGTTCTTTCCCCCTCTGAACCCTGAGAAGAAATAGCATGCATGCATTCCATATTCAGTCAACTAAGTGCTCAGGGAAGGTACATTAACCTAAAGATGGCTATCATAACATTCAATAAAAGCTCCACTTTTACAGCTCAAAGGAAAGGTCAGCATAAAAAAAAAAAACCCATACAGCAGCATCCAGATGGGATTACAATCCACCCTACCGTGTGGGGGATGGGCAAAGCCTCAGAGCACACCTAGAGCCTCTGTAAGCATCAAAGATCAGAGACATGACCCCCAAATAGAAACATAAATAGACACTGAGGGTGTTTACCCTCATGCAAATCAATGGATGTCACCTGGAGAAGTAACTGACGGCAAAGTAACTAATGCAGAAGCAAACTAGACTCATGGTCCACACAACATACCTAATTGTACGGCACAGAGAGGAAGGAATACTGTATCCAGTTCATGCCACAAAGAAGGGCTTGGAGAACACATACTGTACTCCAGTATCTTGAAAATGTCCTAAGAATAAAGAAATTCTTGTAGGCCTCCAAAATTGACGCTGTCTAATCAACAGTGACCCAGGTTTTTGAAACACCAGAAAACTCATGGACACATAATAGAAAAAAACAGTAGTTACTTCATGGTTACCATGGCACTGCGCACCTTATATGCACAATTCCCTTCAATTATTCCCTCACTCTGGGGAAGGTGAGGACCATTGTGCCTGAGTGACAGATGTAGGAACTGAGGCTTTTGAGAGTTAAGATACCTGATTAAGGACCAGGAGTTGAGCCCTTGTCAACCACCTCCAGTACCTAAGAGCTGTATCATCTGGCCATCGTGAACAGATCTGACACTCTGCTCCCAGAACAGGCAGGTTGGAAGGCAGCCAGGCCCAGGAGTAGAACTGGCAACTAAGGAGAAAGGATGCAGCTGAAAGAGCTGGAATCTAGTCTGGTTAGTGTAACCTGACACTCAAGCTATAGTAGCAGATGTAAGATGATGGTCTAGCAGATATGGGAGTCCTGGGGAGAGAGAACCTGAACAGAGGGTCAGTGGCAGCATCAGGAAAGCCTACCTAGATAAGAGGGTCCTGGCAGCCTCCAGTAGAGACAGAAGTTTACCCCCCCCCCCAATAAAGATACTGACAAGAGCAAAGGAAGGTAGTGGGATCAAGAGAAACAAGGAGGGTAGGAAAGAGGCCAGGACACACAGCCAGGGAACAATGCAGGGATCCAGGAACAGAAACAGGAAGCCAGGTGGAATTGTTCTTGGCAGCACCAGCAGAGTTGTCAGAACTAGGGCACAAGTTCTGGGCTTGAAGACTTAATGCTCCTGGGGGACTGGGCAAGAGCCCATGAAGACTCAAGGGACTCCTTGCACAAGAGCAGCACTCCTTCACCCAAGTAGGGATTGAGCACCTGTTAGGTACCTGGCCCAGGGAGGCCACCAAAGAAACAGCCTTGAACAAGCCAAACAGCCCCAGCTCCCAGGAATAGGAAATTCAGACCAATGTTTCTCAAGCCAGTACCTGCTGATCTTAAGCAGGGCATAAAAATACACAGGGCCAGGCCCTAACCCACACCTGCTGATGGAGTCTGTATGGCTTTAAGCAAACCATATAACTTCTCTGAGCTTCAGTTTCCCCATGTATAAATGGGCTGGGACTAGTACTGGTTGATTTCGTTGCTGAATTAAGTGACTGTACTTAGCATAGGGTATGGATTTGCCATGGACCAGGGTTATCTGATTATCATTTAAAATTTCTGCACTACCATCAAGGATAGGGAACAGGGTTCATGAGACTTCATTTGAACAAGAGTATGAGTCATCTGAATGCATCAGATGTTAAACCAATGGATCATTTTTAGCTCTGTGGACAGTTCCTGATTTCCCAACATGGCCCAGCTAACAACACAAAGTTGAGACAAACAAATGTCTGTACCTCAGGCTGTCTGGAGGGAAACAAGGGTACCTGGGGCCCCAATCTGAACCCCTGGTGCCACAGACTCTTGTGAGTGTCTAGACAAAGAGACAGGAAACTAAGAGCCATCCCCTATGAGCTTCACGCTGTGCAGTCATGGAGGACAGGAAGCACCTTGCTCACAGCTGGGTCTGTCCACACAGAGATTATGACAATAGAATCAGCCCAGCAGGAAGCTGAGAAGTGTCCCAGGTCTGACTCTGCCTTACCCTAGGCCAGGTCTCCTCTCATCTAAGCCCCATGGATTCAGGGAGCATTTCAAGAGTATCATTCATAGTGATCTCTGTGCTGTATCATTTCCCAACAGTGTCTGTATCTATTGCGCCTTATCATGAAATAAACAAGTTATGAAGAGGGAATGTAGACCAGCATCTGAGCACAGAAACTGTGATCTCCTGCAGGCTAAGGAGAACCCATCCAGCTCACTCAGGGAGCTCCTCCACAGCCCATCACCACTCCTCTCTCTATGGCCACTGCAAGATTCCACAGTAGACACCAGAACCCGGTGACATCCACCTAAACTCTGCATGCCAGGAAGCCAGCAACACAAGGAGATCACATCTCAGGACTAGGTCAACCCCTGCAGACTGGATGCTAATTACTGCCCTGTTTGCAACAGTGACACATTATAGGCCAGACAATGTGCAAACAGCCCAAGTAAACACATGCCACCAGCAAAACTTGTTATCACTATTTGATCGCAACAGGAAAAACTCTGGCAATGAAAGTGCTCCTCCAAAGAAAATGGAATGAGGTCTCTGCTGACCATCTTTCAACACATAGGGTACTTTTCTGGGGACCATCTACCCATCTCTTCTATGTGGTCTTTGCAGGGAACCCACATCACTGGCATTTCTACCTGAGACTTCAGGTGCATCATCTTGGACATACATACAAGTAAGAGTATGATTCATGGTGCATAGATCCCAGCTCCAATTAGCCCTCTAATGTAGCACCTTAGGAGGGTAAGACTACAGTGGACCAGTCTGAACATCCAAGATATAGTATTGCTCCTGGCTTAAAATTAAACAGTAAGAGCCCAGCCGCTTCAGACTGGGGTAATGAGTGGTTGTTTAAAGGCTTTCTTGAAAGTCATATTGTGAATGTGTGTGTGTGGGGGGGGGGGAGGTAGCTCATCTTAAATACACTAAAATAACCAGAGAAAACCACATCACATCACCATGAGGAAGTGGCTACAGAGAAAAGAAGGTGTGCTTATGCTGAAGAGACTCAAAATAATGAGCACATTCCACCTGAATCCCCAGGAAAGTGCACCTCTGCTTAAGTAGTTAGACACTTTGACTCAATGTCCCACAAATCTGGCCAAAACAAGAAGTACAGTAAGTATAATCCCCACAAGACGAAAGCACCGAGGACAGCATCATGCTTATTGGCCAGGTGTTCCTGTGTGCCAAGCCCCTACTAAGCATTTCATTCATTTAGGCCTCACATCAACTGAGGAGGGCAGCCGCTGCTGTCACTCCCATCTTAGTTAAGGCACTGGAATCTGAACGCAAACTCAAAACTGACTCAGAAGTGTGAACTCTTCTCTAGGTATGAGAAAATCTGAGCAGAGAAAACACTGCCCCAAGAGTGGTCCATCCACTGGCAGAACAGGGGTGATGACTATCCAAATAGAGCTCCCCACTCCAGTTCCTAGAACTGAAAGCTCTTCTCTGTCCACGCATTCAAGCACAGCTAAGCATCCATGGCCAAACTGAGCTACTGCTGACCACCTCCTTCTAGGCAGATTTATCTAGCATGTAATCTGCCATATTTCACAGTCTCTAAAATGCATGTAATTTTCCACTTTATCATTTCTGCAGTCAAGACTGAAATCAAAGATGCCTTTCCTGGATGCTCTTCTGCTTCTTTGGACTATGCTGTGTGGCACCCCTTCCATATGTCCATCCCTTATTACTGCATCATTCAGTCCTTACAGTTTATTGCCCCAGCCCACTCTTTTCACCATCCACTAAACCTAATTCCAGAAATCCAGGACTGCATTCAGCTCGACCACTACCTACTTCTGGGACCTGCCAGCTGCTTGAATCAGGAAACCCCCTTTGATGAAGAAGGTTAGGGAACACTTCAGGGCAGAGAAGTGTTCTAAAATGATTCTATAAACAATTAAAATAGACCAACCTGGCTTATGCAAGTGGTTATGCAAAATACTTTCATGCCTGAGGCTCAGAGGTTCCCAAATTCAATCCCCAGCACCACCATAAACCATAGATTAGCAATGCTCTGGTCTCTCTTATTAAAATTAGTAAAAGATTTTTAAAAAAAAGGAAGAAGAAGAACGAGGAGGAGGAGAAGGAGGAGAAGGAGAAGGAGAAAGAGAAGGAGAAGGAGAAGGAGAAGGAGAAGGAGAAGGAGAAGAAGAAGAAGAAGAAGAAGAAGAAGAAGAAGAAGAAGAAGAAGAAGAAGAAAAAGAAGAAGAAGAAGAAGAAATCCCTCCTCCCCAGTGACAAGGAATTGTGGACAGTTCTCAATGCAGTGATTCTCAGTCTTAACTGCACATTGTCATCACTTAGGGAATGTTTTAAAATAACTACAAGAGGATCACCAAAATAGCTCTCATTAGTGTATGTGCTTTGTCACGTGTACAACCTAGGTTCAACCTCCACTGAACTGGAGGAATCTGTTGTGCTGTGGTATCTTTTCTTCTCTATGTGTCCCACTATTTTTTAAAACTTTTTATTATTTTTTTTTCTGGAAAAGCTGTCCTGGAGTGATAAAGACTCAATGATGAAAGAACTATCACCAGGAACTAAATAAGGAAATGAATGGATAAATGAAACCAACACCCAGTCACCAATTATCAATATAATTATTCTGGGATAGGTTCAAACCTTCATATTATACCCAGAAGACTTAGCTGTATCTCCAAATATTCTC
Organism: Erinaceus europaeus; assembly: GCF_950295315.1. Taxonomy (NCBI): domain Eukaryota; kingdom Metazoa; phylum Chordata; class Mammalia; order Eulipotyphla; family Erinaceidae; genus Erinaceus; species Erinaceus europaeus. Next base: position 125,985,676 of record NC_080163.1, on the reverse strand, counting down.
CAACTCCATATCAAATCAACAATAACAGAATTGTCAACAGCAGAATAGGAATACAAGATTCACATATAGGGTCCCAGATACTGGCAAACACAGTTGAGTGCACACATTACCAGGCACAAGGACCCAGGTTCAAGCCCCTGGCCCCCAACCTACAGAGGGGGAAGCCTCATGAGCAGATAAGAAATGCTGCAGTTGTCTCTCCCCTGCCCTATAGGAAGGGAGGGAGAGAGGGAAGGAGGGAAGGAAGGGAGGAAAGAAGAAAGGAAAAGGAAGGAAGGAAAAGAAATGACCACCAGGAGACCAGGAGCAGTGGATTCGTTGTGCAGGCACAAGACCCAGCAATAATCCTGGTGGCAATAATTTTTTTAAAAAATATATATATAAATACATAAATTGCCTTTCATTTACAGAGCATTCCTAAATCAAGTTTTAATTAGGTCAATTTTACAAATGAGGAAACTGAATCTTAAGAAGCCCAATAACTTGCCCAAGAGGAAGAGACTGGCAGACCCTCAAATGTCCTTTTACAAAACTCATGCTTGCTCTCCATTATATTGTGGTCCTTTCATGGAAGGAGGAAGAATCTAGAACTGAACGGCTGATAAACCATAGGGCTTGATTTTTAAGATATTATATAACCTATTCAGGGAGATGGATTGAAACACTCTAGTCACTGACATGCAAGTCAGTCTATGTTTCCCCAGGTAGAAAGAGCTCTGAGTCCACAGAAAGGAAAATATTCTAGACCTTAAGAGTGTATCTCCATAGGGGGTAGGTAATCCCGAACTTGCCCTTGGAGGGCTATAAAGATTTCCATAAGCAGATCACAGGAGGGCAATGGTCAGAAGTGGATTCCCATCCTGTTTCAGGACTGTCTTTCACTTGCCAGGCCCAGAAGAAGTGGTTTGTGCATTCTCTACAGCCCCTGAGTAATAAGAATATGCTCCAGTAACCATATGCTTCTATGTGCATTGAGGCCTGTGGCTTTCATCCAGGCAATCCTAGAGAGAGGAAAAGCAGCCCCAAGGAGCTATGGGCTATCTTGTCTTGGGAGCTGTTTATCCCTGCACAAAGGCTGCATCCTCAAGGCATGACCTCTACAGCAGGGAGCTCTGCCCAGAAGGGTAGTGTTAATTAATTCCTGGCCTGGCATCAAGTCCAGCCTAGCAGCCTAGCAGCCTTGAGGAACAGAGCTGACCATACAACTGACAGTCTGCATTCTCTCTGTGGCTGAATCTAAGACCAGAAGATAAGACATCTCTGTGCATGAACTTTAACAACAATTGCTCCTGACCCCTGGACTTTGCAATTGTCAGAATTCACCCTTCACACACTGAACTGGAGAGAGGTATATATACTCTGGTGTTGTGATCCCTCCATGGGGTAAGGAGATCAATACCATCATTAATACTCCCAAAACACAGGTTGGATCTCAGCAATTCTCTTGTTCTCTTACTGATCCCAAAGGCTGCTGCTCACATTCCTCAGAAAAGTGATGAATAAGCCACACTCTGTACTTCTGGCCCATTATTTGTGTTGTAAATAATTTTTTATTGAGAACACAATCTCATCCATTTGTTCACATGCCATCTGTATGTGACTATACCCCTCCCCCCACCACACACACACTGACAAAACTGAGTAGTGAATGAGTACAGAACAATGGTCCATGATGTCAGAATTATTTCCCATTGAGCCCTTTAAATAAAATGACTGCATATTTCTGCTAAAAAAAAATCCACAAAGATGATAGAACTAGATAAAGATGTCCACTCTTGCCACTATTGTTCAGCACAGTCCTGTAAGTGCTTCTCAAAACAACCAGACAGGAAAAGAATATTAAAGAATATCAAACTGGAAAAGAAGAAATCTTATTTTAAAAAAACCTGTAAACAGTAAAAGCTATCCTGAGGAAAAAGAAGAGAAATGGAGGCACCACAATTCCTGACTTCAGTTTAAGTTACAAAGCAATAGTAGTTAAAACAGTGTGGTATTGGAATTTTTAAAAAAATGGACATATGAACCAGTGGAACAGAGTAGAGAGCCCAGAACTAAGCCCACAAGATATAGGCACATTATATAAGATGAAGGGGCCAAAACAATCCAGTGGGGAAAAGAAAGTCTCTTTAACAAATGATATTAGGTGTATTGGTCATCCACTTACAGAAAAATGAAACTAGACCACCATATAACACCATGCACCAAAATTAACTCAAAATGGGTCAATGAGTCTTTTTAATACATAGGCTGAGTCTTTGATATGTTGACTCTCTCAAAAGCTTAGACCAGGGAGAACAGAAGCAACCTGTGGCACAGCTATATACAAATAATGTCAAAGGATATAAATTATGATGATGTGGTGTATGATACAGCAAATCCTAACAAAGGGATATTTCAAAGTTAACCCAATTGCCAAACAATGTGATTACAGCAATATAACTATCTATTGTCTTCTTAAAACCTAAGACAGCAGGAACCTCCCGCTTTCTCTATAGAACCTGTATTTCCCCCAGTCCTAGAACCTCCACAATGGGGTGCACTTTCCTGCTTGCCCCTCTCAATTCATACCAAATGATATTGCATCTGCCGATCCCTACCTAATCAATACAACTAGTACCACCTCAGCATGCTTCACTTCAGACTGTGTCCAGAGACATCAGGCATGGAATGTCAACCCTTAACCCTCATCACTCGGGTGAGACATTTTCTTTCATAGTATTCTATAATTCCTAACAAAGTCCCAAAACCTCGATATAGACCAGGCCCCATAAGATAGAGCATATGTTCACATGTATCCATAGAATTAGGGCAAAATATATACCTGAAAGCAAAAATACACAATAATATGTAGTGAGTCAGTATAAAGTTCATAATGAAATAGTGTCTACTTAGACTGAGATATCTTCCTCACCTACTTCCTATTACAGTTCTCTCACTCACTGCAAAACTAACCTCATCAAAGCAGGGACTACAAACGCTGAATAAAGGCAAGAGACTGGCATATTTTAACGATGACTCTTTAGTCACTATCAGACCACCCCATGAGCTGGGGCCCTATTCGGGGATTCCTGAGATTCCCAAATAGACATGATGGGCCTAGACCTTGAATAAATCCCTCTCTCTATTGTTACTGGTCATTTCTATCAGGAACAACACAATAGATCCTTTTGTGGGACCCTATAGGACCTTGCCCTCAACTTGGATCAACAATGGTAGAGAATGTTCTATCCTCCGAGGGGAGGCTGGACAACATACTCTATGCTACACTTGAGGAAGATGGGTCTTGATATTGGGGCAGCTTGGAATGTTCCTACTCATGACCACAGAATGTGAGCTCAGATCTGCAGGGATGCTGAGGTCACATAGGCTCCTAGGCTGAACATGGGCTCCAGATCATATCAAATCGATGGGGTTTATAGTCAACAATATTTATACACCTTTCCCATATTTGGGAGCTACTCTCTTTCCTGATCCATCTTTCTGGTCCTTCTGCCAGCCATGGCATCATCTCCCCAGACAATAATTAGGATCCACCTGCATATCAGATTTCAGGCTCAGGCAAAAATAAAACAAAACAAAACAAAAACACTAGTAGAGCCACAGGCCCTTTGGGATATAACTAAAATATTTCTACTAGCTATCTACAAAACGGAGACACCCCCCACCCCCGCAACTCTTCATCTGCACTATTCCAGCCTTTAAGTCCATGATTGGTCAACTATTTGTTTGGCTTTGTATGTTAACTCTCTTTTCAACCTCCAGGTTCCAGATGCTAGCAGGATGCCAACCAGACTTCCCTGGAGAGACAACCCCACGAATGTGTCCTGGAGCTCTGCTTTCCCAGAACCCCACCCTACTAGGGAAAGAGAGAAGCAGGCTGGGAATATGGATTGACCAGTCAACGCCCATGTTCAACAGGGAAGCAATTACAGAAGCCAGACCTTCTACCTTCTGCATCCCACAATGACCTTGGGTCCATACTCCCAGAGGGATAAAGAATAGGAAAGCTATCAGGGGAAGGGGATGGAATACGGAGATCTGGTGGTGGGAATTGTGTGGAGTTGTACCCCCTCTTATTCTATGGTTTTGTCAATGTTTCCTTTTTATAAATAAACAATTTTTTAAAAAAGAAATACTTTCCAGTCCCAGAGAAGCTTCACAGATGATGAAGCAGTTCTTTGATGTCTCTCCTCTCTTTCTCTTTCTCAAACTCTTTCTCCTCTCTCATGAAAAAGTTTGACTCATGGACACTATTCAGCAGTACTGCACATATGTGAGACCCTGAGTTCATCCTACAGTACAGCATAAATTAAAGAGAGAGAGAAAGAAAGAAATACAGGGGGGAAAGGGAGAGACGAAGGAAGGAAGGGAGGAATGGAGGAAGGGAGGAAGGTTCCTTTAACCAGTGACTGACCTTTAAAATTTCATCCTAAACTCAACAAACCTCAGTTTAAGTTTCATATTTTTCATTTTCATGTCAAGGAACTGACCCTAGAGCCTAACTGAAATACTGAAGTTCTAGCAGTTCACAAGAAAAGGTTGTGTTTAACCAATTTAAGGAGCCTGAACTCAGACTGAATAGGAAAATATTTGATATATCTTGCACCTGAACACCTGCCAGCCCCTGTGTATGGAAAGCACTTTTGTGACAGGCATACTCCTTGCTATTCCAGAAGAATGGGGTCTGCTATATATCTTAGATGAGTAAGCCCCCATTTCTTTATCTTTTCATTTTTGTCAAATTATCACTGTCACCAATATTCTTGGTGTCATTCTACTCACAAGCTTCTAATATGCCATTAAATAAGTCTTTCATCTACTAAAGTGGGATGACAATCATTCAGTCACTGGCTCTTAAAAATGTCAGTTATAGGGGGCTGGGTGATAGCACAGTGGGTTAAGCACACATGGCACAAAGCACAAGGACCAGCATAAGGATCCTGGCTCAAGCCCCCAGCTCTGCGGGGGGGGGGGGGTCACTTCACAAGCGGTAAAGCAGGTCTCTGTCTTTCTCTCCCCTCCTCTCTCAGTTTCTCTCTGTCCTATCCAACAGCAACAACAACAGCAATGGCAATAATAACAGGGGCAACAAAATGGGAAAAAAATGGCCTCCAGGTGCAGTTGATTCATAGTTCAGACACTAAACCCCAAAGATAACCCTAGAGCCAAAAAAGTGAGGCAAAAAAGTCAGTTATGACATGTTCCGTAGCACTATTTTTTAATTTATTGTTATTTTTTAATATTTATTTATTTATTCCCTTTTGTTGCTTTTGTTTTTATTGTTGTAGTTTATTATTGATGTTGTTGTTGGATAGGACAAAGAGAAATTGAAAGAGGAGGGGAAGACAGAGAGGGAGAGAGAAAGATAGACACCTGCAGACCTGCTTCACCACTTGTGAAGTGACTCCTCTGCAGGTGGGAGCCGGGGCTAGAACTGGGATCCTTATGCTGGTCCTTGCGCTTCGCGCTTAACCCACTGCGCTACCGCCCGACTTCCTTCCTTAGCACTATTTAAGCTGTTTCCATTATATGCTTCTGAGTGTCTCTCTCTCTCTCTCTCTCTCTCACACACACACACACACATACATACACACACACACACACACACACACACACACACACACACACACACAGTAGTGGCATCTATTTCAAATTCAAAAATTATTTGCTAATCTTGGAAAAAACAACAGATTAAGAGGAGTTAAAATTATCCAGGTGAGAGACTCCTAAAGAGATGGCTTACCTGATAGATGTGCAAGGATCTGAGTTCAAGTCCCTAGCCACCACTTGGGAGCACCAGGCAGAGGAAGCATCATGAGTGGTGAAGTTAGGATGTCTCTCCCCTTCTTTCTGTCTCTCTCTCTCCCCCTTTTCTCTTTCCCTGCACTGTTTACCCTCCCTTAAAAAAAAAAGAAAGAAAGAAAGTGCACTAGGGGTGGTGGAATCAGCAGGCGCCCCAGTAGCCCTGGCAGCAAAAGAAAAAGAATTGCCAAGAGCTTAAATTTTTGAAGTTGGGTGATAGAGTCTTGAAAGTTCACTAAAACACTCTCTATTTCTGTCTATGTTTGAAATTTGACACATGAACATGGAAAAATGATTTGATGAGCATTTAGTGACTCAATATACAGCCATATGTTTGCTCCCAATAATAAGCAAATGGTTTTAAAATCAGCAATAAAATGAATGAGTTTGTAAAATAAAGATGCTTCTTTTAATGCAACAAACAATAATTATATAATACCATTTCCAATTTAATTATAACTACTTACTAAAATATCTTTAAATTATGAGAGAATTTCTAACTAGTATGCACTAAAAAGTGAATCTCTGCTTACATAAATTTTTGAATAACTAAAAACACAACCTCCAAGACAGAGCATGGACTCCAACATGTATTTATTGAATATACAGCTGAGACATCTTTAGAAAAGTAATTGAACTAAAATTATTTTTAGCTTAAACAAAAAGGAACAACAATAAATCCAAGCATTCAAATTTTGGTTCTGATTATCATTCTCCTATAAGAAGAGACAAATGCTCTCATGAGGTATAAATGGTCGGTTCCAGAGTTAGAAAGGAAAACACAAGAAATGAGCATAGAAGGTCAGGCAAATAGCTTAGCATGTAAGAGGTGCCAAGTTCTCCCCTAGCACCTCCATGTGCCACAGCTGATCAGAGCTCTAGCCTCTCTCTCTCTCTCTTCCTTTCTCTCAATATCATAACAATAAATAAATATATTTGATGTCTTCTAAAACTTTAATATTTATTCATTCATTCATTCATTTGATAGGGAACAGAGAAATTGGTTGGGGGTAGTGATAGAAAGAGAGACACCTATAGCACTGCTTCATTGATCATGAAGCTTCTTCCCTGCAAATGGGGCTTGAACCCAGGTTCTTTTGCACAGTAATGTGCGAGTTCAATTGGTTGTGCCACTATCTAGCTCCCTTCAAGTTTTTTAAAGGATAAACCTGAAACATCTTGTAATACAAGAGAGTAGAAAATTACCAGGAAAAACACATAAAGATGAAAAAAAATGTCAAAATTACTAAACCAACAAGACACCTATAGCACTGCTTCATGGCTCGCTAAGCTTGCCCCTTGCAGGTGGAGACCTGAAGCTGGGTCCTTGAGCACTGTACCATCTGCACTCAACTGGGTATGTTACCATCCAGCCCTGCTCCTGCCTTTTAAAAAATTTTTGATAAAGGGTGAGATGCAGAGAAATAGTGAAAGAGAGACAAAAAGAGACACCTGCAGCACTGCTCATGAAGCTTCTCCCCTGTAGGTGGAGAAGTTTTTAATCCAGGTCCTTGTACATTGGTAATGTGTACACTCTACTGGGTGCATTGCCACCAGACCCTAGAAGTTATATATTTAAAAATCAAATGGAAATCCTAAAGTTGAAATATATAATAATCAAATAGAGAAAGAGTCACTAGCAGGGTTCAACAGTAGATTTGAACTGGTAGAAAAGTTAGTGATTTGAGGCGGTAGAGATTATTCAATCTAAAGAATAAATAAATAAATAGGTTGAGTCGTGACACACCCAGTTAAGTGCACATAGTATGAAACACAAGGACCTGCACATGAATCCTAGTCCGATCCCCCAGTCCCCACCTGCAGGAGTAAAAGGACCATGCAGGCATGAAGCTCCAGTGATAAATCTGGATGGATGGATGGATGGAAGGAAGGAAGGAAGGAAGGAAGGAAGGAAGGAAGGAAGGAAGGAAGGAAGGAAGGAAAAGAAAGTAAAGACACCCCAATGTCCTTAATGTCATTTATGCACCAAATAGTGGAGCTTCAAGATACAAAAGCAATGAGCAAAGTCAAGCTGTCCATAAAAAGGGTCTGTTTTCCTTTAACTCTGCAATAATATATATATAAAGAGCTTGGTTCTCAAACAGCTTCCAAAGCAAGAGACAAAAGCCCAGCATCCAGACAATGAGGATACAATGAGAGGTCCTCATCAAAGATAAGAAGGCACCTGTGATGAGATAAACCACAATCAGGGAGTGACCCATAAGATGGGGGTCTTTAATATGATGAGCAAAGAGTTGATTGAATCAAATTCCAAGCACCCAATCCAATTACAATTTTGTGCATACAGCCTTACAATAACAGACATGAAATAGGGAAAGTTGCAGCAGCTGTTGCCCAATGACTGAAGCAGCTTGCCAAGTGGAGCCAAGTAGACAAAACCATAACGGGATTCAATTTCTGTAGTAACAGATCCACAGGTAGAAATGGGGAGATGTAGTCCAATTACAGCCAAGAGATTGCCAGAATCTATGTCCAGCTAGCCTGATGTGCACCTGCAGCAACAAAGTTCTGGTCACTATGTAGGCTGGCTGAACTTTGGTTCCACTGCCTCCAGTCAGGTACTTGTGACCAAAAATTCCTACTCCCTACCCAGGCAACCTCAGAGACCCCTGATTCTGGTCTCCATGGAGCATCAAACATAACAGGAAACCAGAGGAAATCACCCTAAATGATGGGCCAAGACAACAGCATAAAGAAAACCCCTAATTCAACAGAGTCATATAAACTTCCAAAAGAACACTTCAAAGCTACAGTCCCAAAACAGACATAGGTCTGGTTAAGGGAAAAGAAACAGAGCCATTTATATCATGCCTATAGAGTGCTCTGTAAGCCAGAAAAAAATGTGAGCATGCCACACCTTCAATCTGCATGTGGTCTCCCAAAAAAAGCCAAGACCAGTTAGGGAGCTTCTACCTTGACAAGACGTTGGTTCCTCATTAACCTCTGATATTACCTATCCAGAACAGAAACCAAAGAGAGTTGTGAGGAAGCAGGGACTTCAGATGTCTCAAGCCTGGGTCTGTATCAACCAGTACAGATATCTCAATCAGGTCAGTAACCTTGCAAGCAATAGCCTACATAACCTGCCATGTTCAGCCTCAAACTAAGGGCCACCTGTCCAGCTAGTCCTCAGTCACCACCCTTTCATGGTAGAGGCTGGTGACCTTGATATTGTGGAATATCCAGTTGTTCCAGAGCCAGGGGCCACTTGTAAAAACCTTGTCACGAAGCTCATTCATCAGCTTTTAAATCTAATTGCAAATAGTGGCACATCCCCACCATCAACACATTTATAATTCATATTGTTTCAGAGGCCTTAAATGAACATTTTCTCATTTGTCTATTCTCATTTCTAAAGGCAAAACATGACACGCAATGGTCATGCAAAGAATACTAACATGATCAACCTTTGGATACATTTAGCTTGCAAAACTGTCCAACACATAGCATTCAGCAACTAAGAATGTGTGTTGAGTGTATGAATTTGTTATTTATGATGTGCATACAGTGTGCTACACAATAGTGGAAAACAAAGGTACAATGGTGAATCCCCATCTTGCTGGGAGGAGATAGCTACTAAACATGAAGCCTCATCCCTACATGTTCAGGGGAGGAGGGCTACAGTGAAGCTAACAAATCCTGGGTTCTGTTGTCGTGGAATCAAAATGGAACATATGTGCAAATGAGATAACTCATCAATAGAGACCAGAGACCCCAGGTTCAATCCACAATACCAACTTGTGCCAGAGCTAAGCAGTGTTCTGGTTTCTGTTTCCCTCTCTTTCTCTCTCTCTCTCTCTCTCTCTCTCTCTCTCTCCCCTCTCCCTCTTCTTCTCTCTCATTAAAAATATTTTACATAAAGTATAAATACTCATAAATGCTCTAGCATTGATGAATCTTGAAAATATTATGCTGAGTCTGCAAGACAACTCTCCTGGATAGCATGTCTGCTTTGTCATGCACATGATCTAGGTTCCATCCCAATCCTCACTTCTCTGGAAGCTTTGGTGTTGTAATCCCTTCCTATTTCCCCTCCCCTCCTCCTCCTCCTCCTCCTCCTCCTCCTCCTCCTCCTCGTCCTCCTTCTCAATCTCTTTTTCTCTCTTTCTCTCATGTGTGTGTCTGAAAAAAGTTGACCCAGAGGGGTTCAGCAGTAGCTCCGCAGGTTAAGCACTTGTGGAGCAAAACATAAAGACCTACATAAGGATCTTGGTTCAAGCTCCCCCACCTGCAGGGGAGTCACTTCATAAGTGGTGAAGCGGATCTACAGGTGTCTTTCTCTCCCTGTCTCTGTCTTCCCCTCCTCTCTCCATTTCTTACTGTCCTGTCCAACAACAATGACATCAACAACAACAACAATAATAACTACAACAACAAGGACAGCAAAAGGGAAAATAAATTAAAAAAATTTTTTAAACAAAAAAAAGTTGACCTAGAGCAGTGATGTACTGGCAATAACAGATACAAAGAAAACTGCAAACACTAGGCTAGTGAAAAGAAGTCAGCTACAAAAGGCAACATGCAGTAGTTACCATCTACAGGAGATGTGCTTAATAGGCCAATCTATAGAGACAGAGAGGGCATTTTGTAGTTGCCAGGGACTTGGGGAAAGAGAGAGAGAGAGAGAGAGAGAGAGAGAGATGAATAATCGGTAATAGTTAATGAGTACAAACTGCAATAGAAATGCTCTAAAATGCAGTTCTCTTTAGCCACTGTTGTCCTAGCAGCGCAAAACAGCTTGGTTCCAGACAGATGAAAGGATGCAGACTCTTAAGTCCTGGCCTCAAGGAACATAGGTTAATGGAGGTGCCATGCACTAACATCTAAAGGAAACTGAAAACTGGCAACTGAGCCCTGTAACGACAGCCTCTCCAAGTACCCCTCTTCCTACTGAAGAACATTGTGGGAAAAAGTCATAGATAGAACTGAATGGTTGCCAGTGGGCATAGATGGAGAAACTGAGAGATTGTCCTATAGAGGGTTGTTGTTTTCGCAGGGCTGGCTTCACGGGCGGGTAACAGACGACCCGGGACTCATGGCTGGGGTGTATAGTATCTCTTTATTCATGCAGGACGCAGCACAATCTATACCAAGCTAAGCTAAACTAAAAACTACAAACAATCTTGTCTTTATAAATATACTAGCCCAGTAGGGTGGGAACAGGATGCGATGCAGAGAGGGTGGAGAGAAAAGTGACTGGTGAAAATCAGGGTGTGAGAAGGAGAGGGGGCGGAGCAGGCAAGAATTCTACCACTGAACCACCAATGCCCTGGAGGGAGGGTGGTGCCTATTAACAGAGGTTATGTAAATAGAATACAGTGTTATGTAAGTAGAATGCAGGGGGGATTAAACCAAATGAAACAGAAGGGGTTTTTAAAAGCAGAATTAGAAGCATACCAACAGAGGGTCTGTGTCTTCAGGAGGAACACTGCCTCTTGGCTATGCAACCCCTACTGGTCCTTTGGCAATGTCTAGAGCCATTTGGGGTTACCTATTCTCCATAGCCCTCCCCATCACACTTCATAAACCAAGGAGAAATCCATCACTATAGCCACAGCACCACCTGCAGGTTAACAACAAAAGCTAACTAACTTAAATGCGCAAGCCAAAAAAAAAAGGCAACCAATGTAAAAATCAAGTGAATTTCCAAAAGAAAATGAGTTCATAGTAGAAACCTATAAAGATGCAAAAATTGAAAACTTACAGAAAAAATAATTTATTGTGGAAAAGTAAGAAAATTACAAACTCTCAACTTATTAGAGAAAAGTTAATTCAAGAATGACAAGAATAAAAAGAATTCTTCACCAAAGAGATTGATGATTTTAAGAAAAAAATTCAGAGCTAAGCAGAGATAGTATAGTAGTTATGTAAAACGTCTTTCATGCCTGAGGCACAACATTTTTTTTAGGTTCAATGCCCAGCACCATAATAATCTGGAACTTAGAGGTGGCAGGGGAAAAAAGAAAATGAACGAAAGTAAACAAAAAGAAAGGAAAAGAAAATACGAATAGAGAAGATTGAATAAAGTTCACTCTGACTTAGAAAGTATAAGAAATAAATATAACCATGCAGAGGAGAGAATATCAGGATAAAAGGACAAAATGAGAAATCTCTAAAATAGAAAAGGAGAAATAAATAAGAATTAGGAAAAATGAAGCAAATCTAAGAGAACACTCAGACTCCTTTAGAAAAATAAATATGGGATTCGGGCGGTAGCACAGTGGGATAAGCCCAGGTGGTACAAAGCGCAAGCACCGGCATAAGAATACCGGTTGAATCCCTTGGCTCTCCACCTGCAGGGGAGTCACTTCATAAGTGGTGAAGCAAATCTGCAGGTGTCTATCTTTCTCTCCCCCACTCTGTCTTCCCCTCCTCTCTTTCTGTCCTATCCAACAACAATGACATCAATAATAACTACAACAATAAAACAAGGGCAACAAAAGGAATGAATAAAAATTTAAATGAATAAAAAAAGAAAAAGAAATATAAACACCATGAGAACTGCAAAAGGAATACAGATAAACCAAAGCAGAGACCAAATTCAAGAAAATAAGAGCTGAATTTTTTTCAAGGATGAAGAATGAACCAAACATAAACATTTAAAGAGCAATGACAGCACACAAATTCCTGAATCAAAAAGAATCTATAACAAGACGCATCATCATCATATTATCAAAAATAAAGAACAAAGGGGAAAAATACTACTGGGTGCTAGAGAAAGGAATAAAGTGGGGCCAGGCATTGGTGCACCTGGTTAAGCGCATACCTGCAGGGAGAAAGTTTCACAAGTGGTGGAGCAGAACTGCAGGTCTCTCTCTGTTTCTTTCCCTTTCTACTCCCTCCTTCCCTCTCAATTTCTCTCTGTCTCTATCCAATAATAAATAAATAAAAATATTTTTTAAAAAAAAGAAGGAGGATCTGGGTGGTGGCACACCTGGTTGGCATCACGGTAGCATCTGGAACCTGGTGACTAAAAAAAGAGTTAACATATAAAGCCAAACAAACTGTTGACTAATCATGAATCTAAAGGCTGGAATAGTGTAGATATCTCTTGAGCTGCTTTACAAGAGTTGCTAAAAGGTGGTGTGTAAGAAAAAAAAATGAATACGCAAAAAAAGTAGAATGGCATTAAGTACATAAAGAATTACCTAAATGTGAATGGTCTAAATTCTTCAATTAAAAGACAGTGGTTAGACAGGCTTTTTTTTTTGCCTCCAGTATTATTGCTTGAGTTCAGTGCCTGCACCACGAATCCACTGCTCTTGAAGGCTATTTTTTCCCCTTTTGGTTGCCCTTGTTGTTTTATCGTTGTTGTGATTATTAATATTTTGTTATTGATGTTGTTGTTGTTGGATAGGGCTTAGAGAAATCGAGAGAGGAGGGGAAGAGAAAGACACCTGAAGAACTGCTTCGCTTGTAAAGCAACCCCCCCCACACACAGGTGGGGAGCCCGGGGCTCAAACCAGGATCCTTACACTGGTTCTTACACTTTGTGCCACGTGCGCTTAACCCGCTACCGCCCGACCCCCAGACAGATTTTTTTATATCATTTATTTATTTATTCCCTTATGTTGCCCTTGTTTTATTGTTATAGTTATTCTTGTTCTCGTCATTGTTGGATAGGACAGAGAGAAATGGAGAGAGGAGGGGAAGACAGAAGGGAGGAGAGAAAGGTAGACACCTGCAGACCTGCTTCACTGCCTATGAAGCAACTCCCCTGCAGGTGGGGAACCGGGGGCTTGAACCAGAATCCTTATGCTGGTCCTTGTGCTTCGAGCCATGTGCACTTAATCCGCTGTGCTACCGCCCAACTCCCGACAGATATTTTTTAAAACTACTTATCTAAACCATGCTTACAAGAAATTCCCTTTCCCAAGCTGAGAGTGAAAGTCTGGAGTGTGATAAATGGTAAAAAGAGACAGAACTAGAAACATAAGACAATAGTAAGATGAGGCAACAATGAAATATGTAAGAGGAAGAAGAAATGTACTGAAGTAGTACAAAGACATGACACAGTCAAGACCAGCATAGAAAAAAAACTCATGTTAGTTAAGTCTAATACAACCATTGTGGTAGGCATAAAGCAAAATATGGACCAGTGAATCATACAGAAAATTATAACTGAAATTTATCCATACAAAACAGAGCTAAAATGAAATGAAATGTGTGAGAAAACAAATTTTGCAAAAGCACAAAACAAAATGCAGAATGACAATAAGTACATCAAAATTACCTAAATGTGAATGGCCTATAATTCCTCAATCAAAAGACAGAGTAGTTAGACAGATTTAAAAAAAAAAAAAAAACTATTTATCTATACTATGATTATAAGAAACTCCCATTATAAAGACAAGCACAAGCAGAGAGTGAAAGTCTGAAGCAAGGAGTTCCAAGGTAATAATACAGAAAGAGGGCAGAAATTGTTAGTCTCATATCATATGAAATAGACTATCTGTCAAAATCAGTATTAAAGAACAATGGTGGACATAATATAATGCTCAAAGGCTCAGTCCAATAAAAATAGATAACTGTCATTAATATATATGTGCCCATATAGGTGCACTCAAATATACAAAAGAAATACTAACAGAACAGATGGATACATTTACAGCAACACAGTTGTAGTAGGGATTTAACACTACTTATATTAAGAGACTAAGAGACAGATCACAAGAGATGGGGGTGAAGTAAAGAAATAATAGCTTTATTTTAAAAAAAAGTAAATAACATGGATTTAATAGATGTATAGAGAAACTTCCATCCTCACAAAAACAGATATAGATTCTTCACAAGTGCATATAGAACAACATTCATAAGGCTTAGCCCTATGTTGGGACACAAAAAAGCAGTCTTAAGAAACATGTGAAGACTGAAATCTTAACAAGTATCTTTTACAATAGTAATAGTATCTTACAATAGTAAGGAGGCTAAAGATCAACATCAAATTAAAAATAAGATAAGTCTCAAATACTCAGAGACAACCAACAGATTTCTGAATAGCACTTGGATCAATAATCAACTCAAATAAATAAATTACCAGGAAAACAGCAGAAATGAAGAGACAATCTACCAGATCCTATGGTATTCAGCAAAATCAGCATTAAGAGGGAACCTCAGAGCAATACAGGTACATGTCCTTTGGGCAAAATGGATAGAACTCAAGGTGATTATGCTTAGTGAAGTAAGGAAGGAAGTGGCCTAGAAGTGGGGCTATGAGAGTCTCTTTACATAACCACTGGATTATCTCTCCCCCACTCTGCTTTATCTCTTGGTCAGGAGTCGGTGAATAAGCTAAGAAGCATACTTATAGTTTAAAAGCCCTCAGGCTCCCATAGCCTATAGGGAAGAAAAAGAACAAAAGAGGCTTTTAAGCCACTGAGCACCAACTCAGGGATTAAAATAATATTGAAACAACTGTTAACATCCACAACTGTGAACCCTTTAATTACCTTACTTAGACACAAGTCAATCCAGGAAATAGTGATCAGTTATTTGAAAAGTACTGACAGAGGGACCTCATAACATAATATATAAAATGGTTAAAACAACAAGAAGAAATACTGGAGAAATGAGCCAGGACAAGAGTCCAGATAAAAGCCCCCCAAAGGGTGAAGCACAAAATAATGAGGTCAACATCCAAACACTAATTAAGGAAATAATCACAGGAGTGAGTAAAGAGTTTGAAAGAATTGTCATCAGAAATGCAGAAACAACAAATGAGACTCTGGAAGAAAACACTAATTATCTCAAAGTTATTAGAGAGCTTAAAGTTGAAATAGCTAAGAACAAAACTAGGTGAGCATTAAAACAGTAACAGAACAGGGTAACAAGATAAATGAACTCCAGAAAACAGTAGAGGTGAGAGAAAATAGAATAAATGAGGATGAAGACAGAATTAGCAAGATCAAGGATGAATTAGAGACAAATAATAAAGAAGTAAGAGATCTCAAAAAGAGAGTAAGAGATACTGAACACAACAATAGAGACCTATTGGATGACTTCAAAAGAAATAATATACACATTATTGGCTTACCAGAGGAATAAAGAGAGGGAGAGGAAGAAAGCATTCTTCAGGCCATAATTGCTGAAAACTTCTCTAGTCTACACAAAATCAAAGACATAAAGATCCAAGAAGCCCAGAGGGTCCCAAACAGAATTAACCCAGACTTAAAGACACCAAGACACATCATATTGCGAATGGAAAGGAATAAGGATAAAGAAAGGATCCTGAAGGCTGCAAGAGAAAAACAAAGAGTCACCTACAGAGGAAAACCCATAAGATTAGCAGCAGACTTCTCCACACAAAAACTACAGGCCAGAAGAGAATGGCAAGATATCTATGGAGTGCTCAATAAGAAAGGCTTTCAACCAAGACTACTGTATAGTGTCATTCAGACTAGATAGAGGCATAAAAACATTCTCAGACAAGCAACAGTTGAAAGAATGAACTATCACCAAGCCTGCCCTGAAAGAAGTTCTGAAAGGTCTTCTATAAACATTCAGACCACCATAAATAGGCCATATATCAGAACACTCTAAAACTCTACAAGAATGGCATTAAAATATCTTCAATCTTTGATATCAATAAATTTCAATGGCCTGAATTCACCTATTAAAAGGCACAGAGTAGGGAGATAGATCAGAAAACACAACTCAACAATATTCTGTCTACAGGAAACCCACCTAACTCAACAAGACAAACACAGACTCAGAGTGAAAGGATGGAAAACTATCATACAGACCAATGGCACACAAAAAAAGGGCAGGAACAGCTATTCACATATCTGATATGATAGACTTTAAAATAAAATATAAAAATATATGGATGGACACTACTTAGTGCTCAGAGGATCAGTCAATCAAGAGGACATAACAATTATTAACATCTATGAACCCAATGAGAAGCTACCTAAATACATCAGACATCTACTGAAAGAGCTACAGAAATATATTAACAGGAACACAGTAATAGTAGGGGACTTGAACACCCCACTCTCTCAACTTGACAGATCATCCAAGAAGAAAATCTATAAAGACATGGGGGAGCTAAATGAGGAGATAGATAAATTAGAACTATTGGACATTTTCAGTGTCATTCATCCCAAGAAACTGGAATACACATTTTACTCAAGTTCACATGCATCATTCTCAAGGATAGACCATATGTTAGGCCACAAAGATAGCATCAACAAATTCAAGAGCATTGAAATCATCCCAAGCATCTTCTCAGAACACATTGGAATTCAACTAACACTTAACAATAAACAAAAGATTAGTAATAGTCCCAAAATGTGGAAGCTCAACAGTATACTTCTTAATAACCTCTGGGTCAAAGAGGAAATAAAGGAAGAAATCAAAATGTTTCAAGAGTTCAATGAAAATGAAGACACGAGCTATTAAAATATTTGGGACACAGCTAAGGCAGTACTGAGAGGGAAATTCATAGCCATACAAGCACACATTAGGAAACAAGAAAAGGCACAAATAAACAGCCTGATGGTGACATCTTAACCACCTAGAAGAAGAAAAAAGGAACCCTAAAGCAACCAGAAGGACAGAAATCACTAAAGTCTGGGCAGAAATCAATAACACTGAAAATAAAAAAGCCATACAAAAGATCAACGAAAGTAAATGTTAGTTCTTTGAAAGAGTGAACAAAATCGACAAACCTTTAGCCAGACTCACAAAACAAAAAAGGGATAAGACCCCAAAAATAGGATAGTAAATGAAAGAGGAGATATCACAACAGACACCAAGGAAATTCAACATATCATGCGAGGATTCTATGATGCCACCAAGCTAGAGAACCTGGAAGAAATGGACGATTTCCTAGATACCTACCAACTTCCAAAACTAAGTAAAGAAGAAGTAGATAACATGAACAGGCCCATCACAGCTAATGAAATTGAAACAGTTATCAAAAATCTCCCCAAAAATAAAAGTCCTGGACCAGCTGGTTTTACAAATGAATTCTATAAAACCTTCAAAGAACTAATACCTCTACTTTTAAAAGTCTTCCAGAAGATTGAAGACACTGGAATACTCCCTGCCAGCTTCTATGAAGCGAACATCACCATGATACCAAAAGCAGACAGGGACACAACCAAAAAAGAAAACTACAGACCAATATCTCTGATGAACATAGATGCTAAAATATTGCTCAAAATTCTAGCCAACCAGATATAGCAGTATATTGTTCATCATGACCAAGTGGGGTTTATCCCAGTTATGCAAGGTTGGTTTAATATATGTAAATCAATCAACATGTTCCACCACATCAACAAAAGCAAGACCAAAAACCACATGGTCATATCAATAGATGCAGAGAAAGCCTTTGACAAAATATAACATCCCTTTATGATCAAAACACTACAAAAAATGGGAATAGATGGAAAATTCCTGAAGACAGTGAAGTCTATATATAGCAAACCGACAGCCAACATCATACTCAATGGTGAAAACCTGGAAGCATTTCCCCTCAGATCAGGTAGTAGACAGGGCTGCCCATTATGACCATTACTATTCAACACAGTGTTGGAAGTTCTTGCCATAGCAATCAGGCAAGAGTAAGGAATTAAAGGGATACAGATTGGAAGAGAAGAAGTCAAACTCTCCCTATTTGCAGATGCAATGATCATATACACAGAAAAACCTAACGAATTCAGCAAGAAGCTTTAAGAAATCATCAGGCAATACAGTAAGGTGTCAGGCTACAAAATTAACATTCAAAAGTCAGTGGCATTCCTCTATGCAAACACTATGTTAGAAGAAGCTGAAATCCTGAAATCAATTCCTTTTACTATAGCAACAAAAACAATAAAATATCTAGGAATAAACCTAACCAAAGAAGTGAAAGACTCGTACACTGAAAATTATGAGCCACTACTCAAGGAAATTGAAAAAGACACAAAGAAGTGGAAAGATATTCGATGTTCATGGGTTGGAAGAATTAACATCATCAAAATAAATATACTAACCAGAGCCATCTACAAATTTAATGCTATCCCCATCAAGATCCCAAGCACATTTTTTTGAAGAATAGAAAAAATGCTACAAATGTTTATCTGGAACCAGAAAAGACCTAGAAATGCCAAAACAATCTTGAGAAGAAAGAACAGAACTTGAGGCATCACACTCCCAGATCTCAAATTGTATTATAGGGTCATTGTCACCAAAACTGCTTGGTACTGGAACATGAATAGACAAACTGACCAGTCGAATAGAATTGAGAGCCCAGAAGTAAGCCCCCACATCAATGGACATTTAATCATTGACAAAGGTGCCCAGACTATTAAATAGGGAAAACAGAGTCTCTTCAACAAATGGTGTTCAAAAAAATGGATTGAAACATGCAGAAGAATGAAACTGAACCACTCTATTTCACCAAACACAAAAGTAATTCCAAGTGCATCAAGGACTTGGATGTTAGACCAGAAACTATCACATACTTAGGAAAATATTGGCAGGACTCTTTTCTGCATAAATTTTAAAGACATCTTCAATGAAACCAATCCAATTACAAAGAAGACTAAGGCAAGCATAAACCTATGGGACTACATCAAATTAAAAAGCTACTGCACAGCAAAAGAAATCACTACCCAAACCAAGAGACCCCTCACAGAATGGGAGAAGATCTTTACATGCCATATATCAGACAAGAGGCTAATAACCAGAATATATAAAGAACGTGCCAACCTCAACAACAAGAAAACTAGTAACCCCATCCAAAAATGGGGGAAGGACATGACAGAATATTCACCATAGAAGAGATCCAAAAGGCTAAAAAACACATGAAAAAATGCTCCAAGTCTCTGATTGTCAGATAAATGCAAATAAAAACAACAATGAGATTCCACTTCACTCCTGTGAGAATCTCATACATCAGAAAAGGTGACAGTAGCAAATGCTGGAGAGGTTGTGGAGTCAAAGGAACCCTCCTGCACTGCTGGTGGGAATGTCAATTGGTCCAACGTCTGTGGAGAACAGTCTGGAGAACTCTCAGAAGGCTAGAAATGGACCTATCCTATGATCCTGCAATTCCTCTCCTGGGCACATATCCTAAGGAACCCAACACACCCATCCAAAAAGATCTGTGTACACATATGTTCTTGGCAACACAATTTGTAATAGCCAAAACCTGGAAGCAACCCAAATGTCCAACAACAGATGAGTGGCTGAGCAAGTTGTTGTCTATATACACAATGGAATACTATTCAGCTATAAAAAATGATGACTTCACCATTTTCAGCAGATCTTGGATGGACCTTGAAAAATTCATGTTAAGTGAAATAAGTCAGAAACAGAAGGATGAATATGGGATGATCTCACTCTCAGGTAGAAAGTTGAAAAACAAGATCAGAAGAGAAAACACAAGTAGAATCTGAACTGGAACTGGAGTATTGCACCAAAGTAAAAGACTCTTGGGTGGTTGGATGGGGAGAATACAGATCCAAGAAGGATGACAGAGGACCTAGTGGGGATTGTATTGTTATATGGAAAACTGGGAAATGTTATGCATGTATAAATTATTGTATTTACTATCGAATGTAAAACATTAATGCCCCAATAAAGAAATTAAAAAATATATATAGGACATTGCTAAAAGAAATAATAGGTAAGGCGGCCAGGCGGTAATGCACCGGATTAAGCGCACATAGTGCGAAGCGCAAGGACTAGCGCAATGATCCCGGTTCCAGCCAGAGGATCTCAACCCGCAAGGCAGAAGTGGAGGGGGGATTAGCTTAGCAAGTGGGGAAGTAGGTCTGCAGGTGTCTTTCTCCCACGCACCCCCCATCTCTATCTTTCCCAACTCTCTCAATTTCTGTCTATTCTACCCAACAATAACTATAGCAAAAATGGAATAAATGTCCACCAGATGCAATAGATTGATATTGCAGGAACCAGGCCCCAGGGATAACCTTAGAGGCAAATAATAATAATAATAATAATAATAATAATAATACATTTAAAAGGAGGATATTGCATATTCATAGATTATAATAACTATTGTTTAAATGGTCATTTTAAATAATGCAATTTATAGATTCAGTACAATTCCTTTTTTTTTTTTTCTAACCATAACACTGTTCAACTCTGGTTTATGGTAGGGGGGGATTAAACCTGGGACTCTGGAGCCTCCGTTTGCATAACTACTATGCTATCTACCCTCTGAAATTCCTATCAAAACTCAATTATATTTATAAGGAATTAAGCAATTCTGAAACTTTCATGAAACTGCAAAAGTCTATGAATAGCCATCACAATTCTGAGAGAAAAGAAGGAAAGTTGAAATATCATATTCACTTATTTCAAACTACACTACAAAGTAATAGTAGCTAAAACAGTACAATATTTGGCATAGAAAGAGACACTCAAATAAATGGAATAGACTCCAGAAGTAAACCCACATATGTACAGACATCTAGTATTTAATAAAGGAGAAAAAATCATACAATGGAAAAAAGAAAGTTACTTCAACAAATGATGTTGGAAAAATAGAACAGCTACATGTGAAAATTGAAAAGCTACGTGTGAAAACTGAAACTAGATAATTATTCAACACAATACACAAAAATTAACTGAAATGGATCAAAGATTTGGCTGTTAGATATCAAACTATAAAATATGTAGACTGTCAATGATAATAACCAACGTAGAAGAAAGTATAGATGTTATAGTGAAGGACCTTAATAATGGAAATGTATTTGAAGATTCCATGCCACTGGCAAGGGAAACTAAAGAAATAATAAGTAAATAGGACTACATAAAGTTAAAAAGCTTTTACAGACTAAAAAAAATTGCTATAAAGATTTTAAAAAGGTAACCTAGCACTTGGGAGAAGATATTTACACATCATACAACTGACAAGGGATTGCAATCAAAAATATATGAAGAAGTCATACAATGAATCAACAACAACCAATACCACCAAAAAAAAAAAAAAGCAAGCAACCTAATTTTAAAAGTTTAAAAGCGGGCAAAAGACCTGAATAACCACTCTTCAAGGAGTTGTACAGATGGCCCACAAATACATGGGAAATAAAAAACTCAACCTCACTTATTATTAGTGAAATGCAAATTAAAACCACAATAAGATATCACCTTACACCAGTAAGGATGAACTACAACAAATATAGTGTAAACAACAAGTGCTAGAGAAGACAAGAAAATAGGAACTTTGGTACACTGTTGGTAAGAATGCAAATTGGTTCAGCCCTTACAAAAATGGGATGGAGTGCCCTGAAAAACTAAAAATGGAACTACCATGATACTTTGATACTGTTCCTTGCAAATATCCAGTGGATACAAAACACTAATTATAAAGTTCATATGTGCTCCTATGTTTATATCTGTACTGATTACAATAACCAAAACATGGAATCACTCTAAATGCTTATCAACATATGACTACATAAATAAGTTTTGGGATATATACTAAACAAGATACTACTCTACCATTAGAAGAGATGCCATTGTGTCATTTGGATCAAGTGGATGGAATTGAGGTGGATATGCCAAGTGAAATAACAAGTGAAATAAAAATATTAGATGGTCTCATACATATGTGAAATATATATAATGAAAACCAATTTTCAAAAATAATAATGTTAACAACCAAACTAAGTCTTAGATTTGGTGAAAATTATGATGGCTGTCAGAGGGATAGGGCAAAAAACTGAATGGTTCTCTTTAGTGCTTTGATAGCAGAAGCAGTGTGTGTGTGTGTGTGTGTGTGTGTGTGTGTGTGTGTGTGTGTGTGTGTGTGTGTGTAAATATATATGAGTATAAAACTATATTCCTAAATTATTAAAATACTATAACCCCAATGTTAAATTAATATGAAAATAAGGGGAATAAAGAAATTCAGACACCAGCTATAGCATCAGTGAACCTTGAAGGCTTTATGTTAAGGAAAATAAGGCAGTAAAGGACTAACAAAACTTTGATTCCACTCGTCTGAGGATCAAACTCAGAGACAGAAAGTAGAATGGTGATTTCCAAAGGCTGGGGAGTAGGGAGATGGTAGTACTTAATCAAATCACAATTATCTTGTAAGGTAAAAAGAGACAGAGAGCTCAGCCTGTTACAGCACCAATTTGCATGCTGGGGCACGAGTTCAATTTCCTGCACCACCATATGCTTGAGATACATAGTGCTTTGGTCCTTTCTTGCTTCCCATTTCTTTTATGCTCTTATATATATATATATTTTTTTTTTAAAGTCAAGGAGATGGGTTATGGTGATGATGCCATTGGCCTATATGTTTGAATATGACTAAGATGAGTTGGGAAAATAGTTCACTTAATCCAAGGCTGCTTTACCATGTGCACAACACAGGTTTGAGCCCGGTCCCCAAAACACTGGAGGAAGCTTCCATACTGTGGTTTCTCCCCCAACTCTCTCTCTGTCTGCCTCTTCATACCTGAAAATTTTAAATAAATAAAATTAAAAAGATAGCTAAGATGGTACACTGTATGCTATGTGAACTTCACAACAACAGTAGCACACACATACACATACAAACTGGGGTGGGGGATTTAAGAGCTAAAGAAAAGAAGGTTGTGGGAAGGAGGGAGGAATACAGAAACAGTTTCACGGGACAAAAGTCTCAGTAGGGATGGCTGATAGAGGCCCTCACTGTCTTAGGACCCAGCACAGAATCCAGCACTCCAGACCCAGCGCTACCTTCCAGGAGTGCTTTGACTTCCTCCCACTCTGTCATCCACTCTGCCACCTGGCACCAGTCCATGGAGCACTAAATGCCAGCTCAGCACTGGAAGTGTGGGAGTAGAAGTGAGTCGTGGCAGCTCTGCTCTCAGACAGTCAGGGAAACACTCTAGAACTTGAATGCCCACACCTAGGACCCACCATGCACACACAACAGGGCCTGCAGTACAATCCCCAAAGATGCTGATCTGGAACAGCCCCAGTGTCTGAGGGGGAAGTTGAGTTACACCAGTGTGTAGAAACAAAATGTTTGGGAGCAAGATTATGCTTTTTCATCATTAAGATTTTTCTCCATGTGTGGCTGTGAAGAGGAAGGAAGGGTATAGGATATGGAACAAGGATACTGAGTAGAAGGTACAGAAGACAGGAGAGCTGTATACACACTTGTTAACATCTACAGGACAAGTTTTAACCTTCAGCATCCTCTGTCAACCCTGGTGCAGGAGACTGCAGCAAAAAACAAGGGACCCAAACTTTACTACCTGTGCTTTTCACTGCAGTTATTATTATTTAAAGGCCCACAGTCCCACA
The DNA here is from genome assembly GCF_950295315.1 of Erinaceus europaeus. Lineage (NCBI taxonomy): Eukaryota > Metazoa > Chordata > Mammalia > Eulipotyphla > Erinaceidae > Erinaceus > Erinaceus europaeus. Next base: position 125,961,595 of record NC_080163.1, on the reverse strand, counting down.
GATATATTCTTAGTCAATAATTTACTTCTAAAGTGGTAGAATGTAAGAGCAGGAGAATATAAAAAGACATAAGCAGGGTATCTGGGGAATATTTACAAGGCCTGACCCAGAAGTATTGCTATGACACTCACCCATTTAAGTTCTGTAGAACCTAAAATTCCACCATTAACAAAGCAAGCTTGGATGACAGGGTTGGTACAGTGTTCACCTGGTACAGTGCATACTTTGCCAAGCACAGGCACCTAGTTACGAGCCCTCCGGTACAAGGGAACACAATGCAAAGGAGAAGTTTCATGAGCAGCGCAGCAGTGCTATTGCAGCTATTGTATGTTCCATTATTATCTTTCTCTGTATCCCTCTTTCTCATCTTCTGAGAGGTGGAGGGGAGAGAAGGGAGGAGGATAATTCACCAGGCAAGAAGCCCCAGTGAAGTCATGGCAGCAGGAGAAAAAAAATACAGCCCTGGACCAGGGAGATAACTCAGCAATAGAACATAGGGATTGCACACCTAAGTCCCAGGCTTGAATCCCATCAACGCCATATGCCAGGGCAGAACAGTGCTCTTGTCTCTCTCCCTCTCATAATAAATAAAATGAATCATTTAAAAAGTTATAAATTCTCCCCCCTCACTTTACTGGGGGAGGGGAGAAATAGTTTGCAGTATCATTGTTGAGATACTATCTATGTTGATACATAGATAGCTCTCACCTCCAGATGATAGGTGTTTGCAAGACACTCTCTCCTCCAACCTAGGTCCTTTTCCATTATAAAGCATCAAGTCTCCAGCAGCCCTCAATTCCATCTCTTACGCTCCTTCTCCATAGCTCTTTGCTTTGGTGCAGTACAGAATAAAACTTCACAAATGATCCAGCCCATTATTTTATAAATATCATTTCAGAACTTCTAGCCAACGTAATAAGACAAAAAACAAGAATATAGAGATAATCCATAGGAAAGAATCTTTAAAATAATATTTGCATATATCACCATCCATTTATATAGCTCAAGAGAACTGAAGACTTAGAGTAAAAAAAAAAATTTTTTTTACTGAAAATGTTGGGTTATACAATATCTAATCAACATTCAGCTGTAACTGGTTGGAAAAGAGAGTAGGAAAATCCTACTTAAGTAGGCAACAAAAATATTAAATGTCTAGAAATAAATTTAACAGCATATTTGCGGAATTAAATGAAGAACGCCACAAAATTTAACTGTGACACATTAAAAAATGGTTTTGTCAAATGGAGAAACTTCTATATTTATAAAAGCAAAATTTAGTTAGCATAAGCATGGTAATCTTCTCGAGATGAACTTTAAACTCAAAGCAATTTTAATCAAAATCCCATCTGGATTTTCAAACCTGACAAATTTATTTTAAGCAATTAAGAAGTAGAAAAGGCTCATATTCAGCTTAGGAGCCTATGTGACATCTGCATCCCTGTAGATCTGAGCTCACATTCTGTGGTCATGAATAGGAACATTCCAAGCTGCCCCAATATACGAATCCATCTTCCTCAGGTGTAGCATAGACTATGTTGTCCATCCTCCCTTTGGAGGATGGAACATTCTCTACCATTGTTGATCCAAGTTGAGGGCAAAGTCCTATAGGGGCCCACAAAGGGGTCTATTGTGTTGTTCCTGATAGATGACCGGTAAGAATTGAGAGAGGGATTTATTCGAGGTCTAGGCCCATCTATTGTCTATTTAGGAGTCTCAGGACTCCCCAGTTAGGGCGCCAGCTGATGGGGTGGCCTGATAGTGACTAAAGAGTCATTGTTAAAGTATGCCCGTCTCTTGCCTTTATTCAGCTTTTGCAGTCCTTGCTTTGATAAGGTTAGTTTTGAAGTGAGTGAGAGAACTGTAATAAGAAGTAAGTGAAGAGGGTATCTCAGTCTAAGTAGACACTATTTCATTATGAACTTTATACTGACTCACTACATACTATTGTGTATTTTTGCTTTCAGGTATATATTTTGCCCTAATTTATGGATACATGTGAACATATGTTCTACCTTATGGGACCTGGTCTATATCTAGGTTTTGGGACTTTGTTAGGAAGTGAACATCCAGGAATAGAATTAGAGAATAGTATGAAAGGAGAGGTCTCACCCAAGTAATGAGGGTTAAGGATTGGCATTCCATGCCTGATGTCTCTGGACATAGTCTGAAGTGAAGCATGCTGAGTTGATACTCGTTGCACTGATTAGGTTGGGATCAGCAGATGCGATATCATTTGGTATGAATTCAGAGAAGCATGCAAGAAAGTGAGCCCCACCCTAGAGGTTCCAGGACTGGGGGAAATATAGGCTCTATAGAGGAAGTGGGAGGTTCCTTGCTGTTTTAGGATTTAAGAAGACAATAGATTGCTATAATCACATTGTTTGGCAATTGGGTTAACTTTGAAATATCCCTTTGTTAGTATTTTCTGTATCGTACACAACATCACCATAGTTTATGTCCTTTGACATTATTTGTATATAGCTGTGCCACTAGTTGCTACTATTCTCCCTGGTCTAAGCTTTTAAGAGAGTCAGCATGTCAAAGATTCAGCCTATGTATTAAAAAGATTCAGTCTGTGATTCAAAAAGTTTGAGAAATTCAATCAATTTTCCCCTCTCATATTAATTAAATAGTGATTTATCTGACTACAAATTGATAGGAGTTTACAACCCCTATCAAATTGATAGGGGTTTACAATCAACAATATTAATACATCTTTCCCATATTTGGGAGCTGCTCTTTTCCCTGATCCAGCTTTCTTGTCCTTCTGCTAGTCATGACATCATCTCCCCAGATAATAATTAGTATCCACCTGCATATCAAATTTTAGGCTCAGGCAAAAAAAACAAAACAAAACAAACAAAAAAAAACACTAGTATAGCCACAGGCCCTGTGGAAAATAACTAAAATATGCCTACTAGCTATATACAAAACAGAGACCCCCCCCCAAACTCTTCACCTGCACTATTCTAGCCTTCAGGTCCATGACTGGTCAATAATTTGTTTGGCTTTGTATGTTAACTCTCTTTTCAACTACCAGGTTCCAGATGCTAGCAGGATGCCAACCAGACTTCCCTGGAGAGTCAACCCCCCCAATGTGTCCTGGAGCTCTGATTCTCCAGAGCCCTTCCCCAGTAGGGAAAGAGAAAAACAGGCTGGGAGTATAGATTGACCTGTCAATGCCCATGTTCACCGGGAATCAATTACAGAAGCCAGACCTTCAATCTTCTGCATCCCACAGGGACCTTGGATCCATACTCCCAGAGGGTTAAAAAATAGGAAAGCAATCAGGGGAGGGGATGGGATACAGAGTTCTGGTGGTGGGAATTGTGCGAATTGTGTGAAGTTGTACCCCTCTTATCCTATGGTTTAGTTAATATTTCCTTTTTATAAATAAAAAAATTTTAAAAAGAAAAAATGAAAGAGCATTCAAACAAACAAAAAAAAGTAGTAGAAAAGGCTCTGAATTTTGGAAACAAAGAAAAGAGAATAAATTAAAAACTTATACTACTACTTGTTATAATAAAGCAGTTACCAGTTTAAGTACAAATAAAAAATGAAATTGTATTAAAAACCCCAGAAAATATGTTATAGAAATATACATATATGTAATAAAAATGGAATTGTAAATTCAGTAAAGAAAGTGGATTTGAATAACCAGTTAACACCTTAAAGGAAAATTTTGAGACATATACCCCATATAAAGCAACATGAATACAATTTAAGTGCTAAAGGTAAAAATAAATTTATCTACATGTGATTTCAGTGTAGAAAAGGCCTTTATAAACTTACAGAAACAGGGATGCAGAGGTCATATAGGCTCCTAAGCTGAATATGGGCCCCAGATCACATCAAATTGATGGGGTTTAGAGTCAACAATATTTATACACCTTTTCCATATTAGGGAGCTACTCTCTTCCCTGATCCAGCTTTCTGGTCCTTTTTCCAGCCATGACATTATATCCCCAGACAGTAACCTGCATTCACCTGCATATCAGATTTCATTCTCAGGCAAAAACAAAACAAACACTAGCAGAGCCACAGGCCCTTTGGACTATAACTAAAATATGCCTACTAGCTATCTACAAAACAAGACACACACACACCTACCCACCCCCACTCTTCATCTGCACTATTACAGCCTTTAGGTCCATGACTGGTCAACAATTTGTTTGGCTTTGTATGTTAATTCTCTTTTCAGCCACCAGGTTCCAGATGCTAGCAGGATGCCAACCAGACTTCCCTGGAGAGACAACCCCACCAATGTGTCCTGGAGCCTTGCTTCCTCAGAGCCCTTCCCTTCTAGAGAAAGAGAGAGACACTCTGGGAGTATGGATTGACCTGTCAACGCCCATGTTCAGTGGAGAAGCAATTACAGAAGCCAGACCTTCAACCTTCTGCATCCCACAATGACCTTGGGTCCATACTCCCAGAAGGTTAAAGAATAAGAAAGCTATCAGGGGAGGGGAGGGGATACAGAGTTCTAGTGGTGGGAATTGCATGGAGTTGTACCCCTATTATCCTATGGTTTAGTCAGTTTTTCCTTTTTATAAATTAAAAAAAAGAAAAAAGTAGAAGCTTTTATTACAGAAATATTTTAAATTTCTGCACATCAATGCGTGTCATAATCTAAATTTGAAAGAAAAGTTTTATGGGGAAACTTGCAATATAAATAATAGATAAGCATTTATTTTTAGTATTGAAATGAGTATTTAATTCAGTTAAAAAAATAAACAGATGAGTAGAGGATGAGAGATGGATTACCCACAGAGCATATACTTTTTATCAGACACAAGGACCCAGACATGGGAGCACCACACAAAGGGAAATCTTCATGAGCAGTGAAACAGTGCTGTGGTGTCTCTCCTCTTCCTGCCTCTCTCTGCCTCTAAGCCTTTCACCCTCTATCAAAATACTAGTCCTACTACTACTAACAATAATAGTAATAAATACATGGATTAATGATAGGTGGAAGGGTAAACTGATAGATGGATAGATAAATGGTTGAATAAAAGACAGGTAATGAATAGATAGCATAATTATGCAGAGAGACTCTCATGCCTGAGGCTCTAAAGTCCCAGGTTCACTCCCCACACGACCATAAGCCAGAGCTGAGCAGTGTTTACAAAAGGTGAATGGATGGATGGGTGCATAGGTGGGTGGTTGAATGGATGGATGATGGATGAGTGCATGGATGGATGGACAGATGGAATACATAGGTATACTGAATGGATGGATAGAGAGTCCATATCACAAAACATTTGTTTGAAATGTTTCCTCATTTTTATTTCCACCCACATATATCCTGTATCCTAACTACCTATACATGAGGTAAATTTTCAGGCACTATTTTAACCCTCATCATAACAGACAGGAAATAATTAAACAGCTAAACCTAAGGCTTCTTTCTGCTCCCAGGAATAAATGGTGAGCACTGGCATTACCAGGTAGCTTTCAAACAAAAAAAGTGTTCTCTTTCCAATTGTTCTTAAATTTTCTATTTTATAAAATAGAGTTCAAAAGAAGCCATAAAGGCTGAGTCTTTATTTCAAGCCTGGGTTTGAAAGAGGCACAGATACGAAGGTCCAAAACTTGTCTGATTTTAATAAGCTTACCTCTAACTGAAGGAGGTAGTATCCCAATGTGGAGAGTTTGGGATACAGAATCTTAATAAGGGTGGTATAAATGTGAAGATAAATTAAGAAACTACAGAGCAGATCAGGAGATAATCTCCGTAATCTGGTGTAAGGAGTGAGTTCTCATCGGTGTACTGGCATGGTAGGATTGCTATTAATCCCCAAATGTCTCACAGATGAGATGGTGAGCTCACTGCTAATCATTTAATATCTTAATCCAGGTAAAGTTATTTTCTATACATTACATACATACAAGGTGTTTTTTTTTTTAATATTGTCAAAACAGTTAACTCCTTTTCAAATATAATTAAAGATAAAGATGTCTGATAACTAAATACAATGTCCTGGTGACCAGAAGAAACTAAAAGAAATTTAAGAGGCTGGGCAGTGACATACCTGCTTGAGTGTACACAATACAGTGTACAAGGTCCCCAGTTCAAGCCCCTGGTCCCCCCACCAGGAGCAGAAAAGCTTCATTTATACCACCCTTATTAATATTCTGTATCCCAACCTCTCCACATTGGGATACTACCTCCTTCAGTTAGTACTGCAGGTGTATGTGCCTCTCTTTCCCTCTCTTTTTTTTAAATTTATTTACTTTTTTCCCTTTTGTTGCCCTTGTTTTGTTGTTGTAGTTATTATTGTTGTTACTGGTGTCATTGTTGTTAGATAGGACAGAGAGAAATGGAGAGAGGAGGGAAAAAAGGAGAGGGAGAGAGAAAGACAGACACTTACAGACCTATTTGACCACCTGTGAAGCGACTCTCCTGCAGGTGGGGAGCCGGGGGCTTGAACCAGGATCCTTACTCCGGTCCTTGTGATTGGTGCCACGTGCACTTAACCTGCTGCACTACTGCCCGACTCCCTCTTTCCCTCTCATCTCCTTCTTCCCTTTCCACTTCTCTGTCTATCCATAATTAATTAACTAGTTAATTAATTAATTAAAGAAACTTAGTGTTTGAATGTGGTACTGCCATCCACTCAGTAGTATTCAATAAATCAAGAGTTGGTGGTTACAGGTGATAGTGGAATTAGACTATTCCTATTGGTTCTGCTGATAAAGGAATGTCCTATATAAATGTGTTAGAAATTTCACTACCAATGACACATTTATATATTCATGGAAAGCTTGAAAACCTCTCAGCATTATCATTCCTCCTTAAAATTATAAAGAGTAGGAATGTTCCAAGCTGCCCCAATATCAGGACCCATCTTCCTCAGGTGTAGCATACAGTATGTTGTCCAGCCTCCCTTAAGAAGATGGAACATTCTCTACCATTGTTGATCCAAGTTGAGGGCATGGTTCTATGGGGCCCCACAAAGGGGTGTATATTGTTATTCCTGATAGAGATGACTGGTAACAATGGAGAGAAGGATTTATTCAAGGACTAGGCCCATCATGTCCGTTTGGGAATCTCAGGAGGGATGCAGAGGTCACATGGGCTCCTAAGCTGAATATGGGCCCCAGATCACATCAAATTGATGTGGTTTACAGTCAACAATGTTTATACAGCTTTCCCATATTAGGGAGCTACTCTCTTCCCTGATCCAGCTTTCTGGTCCTTTTTCCAACCATGACATCATCTCCTCAGACAATAACTTGAATCCACCTGCATGTCAGATTTCAGGTTGATTTTTGTGGGTGGAGGGAGGAGAAAAAAGAAACTCATGTAGCCACAGGCCCTTTGGAATATAACCAAAATAAGCCTACTAGCTATCTATAAAACAAGACCCCCCACCCCCAACTCTTCATCTGCACTATTCCAGCCTTTAGGTTCATGATTAGTCAACAACTTGTTTGGCTTTGTATGTTAACTCTTTTCAGCCACCAGGTTCCAGATGCTAGCAGGATGCCAACCAGACTTCCCTGGACAGACAACCCCACCAACATGTCCGGGAGCTCTGATTACCCAGAATTCTGCCCCACTAGGGAAAGAGAGAGGCAGGCTGGGAGTATGGATCGACCTGTCAAAGCCCATGTTCAGCGGGGAAGCAATTACAGAAGCCAGACCTTCCACTTTCTGCGTCCCACAGTGACCCTGGGTCCATACTCTTAGAGGGTTAAAGAATAATAAAGTTATCAAGTGGGGGTGGGGTGGGGCGTGGAGTTCTGGTGGTGGGAACTGTGTGGAGTTGTATTACTCTTATCCTATGATTTTGTCAGTGTTTCTTTTTTATAAATAAAATAAATTGTTGTTAAAGTTCGGGGGCTCCAGCTGGCCGGGCTAGCTTCGAGTTGGTAGACAGAGACAGACTCGCGAACACACGGCTGGGCTGAGAAGCTGCAGTTTAATCTTTATTCACGAGCGGGCAAATCACCACACCATGTGCTTCCCCATGTTTCTTCCTCCGCTGGTGCTGCTGGGACTCTGGACGTCCTTAGCATACGGGGCGGGGAGAAAGAGAGGTGCGAAACTAGCAAGGGCCAAACCATTTCTCTCAGAGGTAGGGGGAAAGGAGCCAAACCAACACGAAGAATACCAACATATTCCACCTTTTCTTTTTAACTAAATGACAACAGTATCAGGGGTGTGGGGTGAACAGAAACCTATATCGTACAGGCATTTTCAGAAAAAAGAAACTGGCACAAACATGGAGAAACATGTAAGCGGGCAACAAGAACCAGTGTGCTGCCAAGGGAAGGCCTGAGGGGGCCATTTTTTGCCTCTGTGGGCAAAACTTTATCAGCTTAAAAAAAAAATTTTCCTGCCTCTGGGGGGCGTACTTGCCTCAACGAGCATTTTCTAGCATGGGGGGAGGGTGAGGCCTAGAGTCCCAAGGCATGGCTGCAGTCAGTCTTTGAGAAACCCAGCAGCATAAAGGGAAGCCACTAGTTTTGTGTAAAGAGTCCAAGGTGTAACAGTGAGTCCGATAGAAGTCCAAAGCAGATGTCCACCGAAGAATTGCCAGGGGGTGAATTGTTGTACTTCTGTCTCGATGGGGAATGTCAGCCATCAGAATTCTGCTTTTCTGTAGAGAACTTGACAGCTGCAATTTACTTACTGTGAAACAAACTTGTAGCAGGATAGAAGTTTATCACAATTGATAACTCTTATTACAATCAGAAGTCTTTTTTAGAATGATTTTAAGGTTGTTTAAAGTTTAAACAATAGAATGTGAAAAGGTAGACATAAGAATCCAGTAAAGAAAACCTCAGGCATGAGAATCATTAGCATAGCCATTGTGTAATCTACCATTTCTAATAGAGAAGGTAATCGAGAGTTTTACATATCAACAAGTCTATTTAACCTTTTGTTACACCCATTCAAGATGGAGACACACCCTAGGTGTACGCAGGTTTTTTTTTTTACCAACTTAGTTAAAATATATGGATATTTAAACTAATTTTTACCTTAGACTTTAAATGTAAGTTAATTTTATCTTTATGAGAATTTCGTTGAAAACCTTTTTCCTTTAACTCTGTCTGGTAAAAATATAGCCTTAAAGTTATATTTTTAACCTTAAAGTTAATGTTACCAAACTTTAAACACACACGTAAACATGGTCTTTAATACACAAGGAGAGAAACCTTTGTTGCGAAGACATGTCATTTTAAACACGAATTTAGATCTGTACTGTTATAGTTGTTGTTGGGGGATCACCATCCGGAGGTGGCTTTTCGCGCAGCTCCACTTCTAGGAATTGCAAGTTGCAATCTCTGCACGAATCTCTGCGTACTCCAGCTTGTCTGCCTTCAGACCCGAGCTGAGGATCTCGGCCAGGGGACCCAGTTTCGGCAGGGAGCCCGTGGTCTCCAGGTGGTTCGGGATCTGTCCAGACTTCATAGCACGAGGGCGGGCAGGCCAGCCATGCAGAAGGTGCGGGCCGAGGTGCCCCAGGGTGGCGGCCATGATAGGCCGCTGTGGCCCTGCCCCACGGCCCTGCCATGTCTGCTGCCCTGCTCCCAGCGGCCGAGCAGCATGGAGGGAGCCGGCGCCCAATGCCCCATGCCACACGGCGGAAAGCCGGCTCATGTGGGCTGGCGTTGGGCTCCTGCGAGCTGGCGTTGGGCAGAAACCACAGAGTGGTCCAGAGATAAATGTTCCAGAAACAGCGAAACAGTCTCGTGAAGAAAGGGCAGAGGCCTTTGGAGATCTCTTCACAAGCAGAAGAGAAGGCCATAGTACATAGGCAGCCAAATTGTCTTCACTTATCTGAGAGATGCACAGGTCAGGTCCACGTGGGTGCCATTAGTTGTTAAAGTTTCGGGGGCTCCAGCTGGCCGGGCTAGGTTCGAGTTGGTAGACAGAGACAGACTCGCGGACACACGGCTGGGCTGAGAAGCTGCAGTTTAATCTTTATTCACAAACGGGCAAATCACCACACCATGCGCTTCCCCATGTTTCTTCCTCTGCTGGTGCTGCTGGGACTCTGGACGTCCTTAGCATACGGGGCGGGGAGAAAGAGGGGCGCGAAACTAGCAAGGACCAAACCATTTCTCTCAGAGGTAGGGGGAAGAGGGCTAAACCAACACGAAGAATACCAACAATAAATAAATAAATAAATAAAATTATAAAGAAACTAAGGCACAGGTACATTAAGGCAATTCATCAAGCACACACATTCAGCAAGCATTCAGATCAAACTAAAGGGGTACTATGTCCGGGACACAGGGAAGGCCATTGTTTTAAGGAGATGACTTCATAGGGCTGGGGATAATGTTTGGGCAGATGTTAGTCTGTTCTCTCTGTCTCTGCTTTCCTCTCCTGGTTTTCCCACATCCCTGTTCCCTAACAATTCTATAAATCATAGTAAACCCCCAGACAGTTGGCAGGGATTTTTCTCTTTCCCATGTTAAGTCTGTTAATATTTGTTTAACAGTGAATGCCAAGAAGACATTATTTGTGCAAGAAGCCCTATTCTGTAGTCCTGACCTCAATAAGCAACTAGGTGATGGCCAAAAGGAAAAAAAGGAAAAAAGGAAACAGCTTGCATAGCACTAGGTAATTTATAATCATCATTTTATTTAATCCCTTCAACAACCTGCCAAGAAAATGTCACCACTCTTAGCTTACAGGTAAAGAACCTAAGGTCCTGGGAGGTCAAATGACTTCCTCAAGGGACAGGTGTCACACCAGGTCACCAAAACCACTTTTATCAGGAATATCATCATAAGACTTCTTGTGGGCCTCTTACAAACCTTACACTCATCATAAAGTAGCAATGGTAAGGACTGCCCCTCTCTCTGAAGGGATGCTAGGTCCTACTCTACCACTCAAGGAAGACTGATCCTGAGTGAGTGCATTCCAGAATATTCCCAGCTGTGATCCTGGAGTGCAACTTCAGACTGACATGTACTCAGAGGCTACACAGGCCCCTGTGCTAAATGTGAATATATATGGGCCCCTAGGTCAGACAGATGGGGTTAACAGTTAATTATATCTATATACTTTCCTCAAGTTTGAGAGCTACTCTCTGCCCTGATCATGTTTTCTAGTTCTATTGCCAACTCTAACTCTATCTTCCTATACAGTATTTTAGTTCACCTGCATATTACCTATTAAGCTTGGTCAAAAAACATTAATGTTGTGGGCCCCTTGGAACATGTCTAAAATAGACTTCCAACTTCTTTCCACCTCAAGAGCCCTAATTTCATCTGCTCCATCCCTACTTTTTGGTTCATTTTTATTAAGCACTTTGTCTTGCTTTTATCTTACCACTTTTCAGCCACCAAGCTGCAGATGCTACTATGATTTCATCCTGAACTCCCAAGGCAGATAACTTCACTGATGTCCCAGAATCTCACCTCCCCAGATCCCTACCCCACTAGAGAAAGACAGAATCCGGCTGAGGGTATGGATTGACCTGCCAACACCCCATGTCAAATAGAGAAGCAATTACAGAAACCAGAACTCCCATCCTCTGCAGACCATAAAGAATCTTGCTCCATACTCCCAGAGGGGAAGAAATGTTAGGGGAAGGTGACCAGAGATCACTAAACTTCAATTCCATCAGAACCCAGAGAGAGAAGAGGAAAAAAGGACATTCAGAAGTGGCAGTGTGGGAGTCTGGTGGTAGTGCAGCAGGTTAAGTGCAAGTGGCGCAAAGTGCAGGGACCAGTGTAAGAGACTGGTTCAAGCCCCCAGCTCCCCACCTGCAGGGGAGTTGCTTCACAGCCTCCCCCCCCCCCATCTTCGCCTCCTCTCTCCATTTCTCTCTGTCCTATCCAACAACGCTGACATCAATAACAACAACAAGAATAACTACAACAATAAAAAAAGGGTACCAAAAGGGAATAAGGGCTAAGTAATAAACTGACATAAAACAGCTCTGCTGGGAAATTGTGCCAATGCAGTCACATCTGCCATGTTGTCCCCTCAGGCTACTGCTAGTTCCCTGGAGAGTTGGGACATTCTCGGAGTGCCTGTGCAGCCATGTTGTGCCCTCAGGACATTGTCTATATCCCCGCGATATCTGGAGTGCTCTGGTTACTCCTCCCCCCTCCCATTCTCGTGAAAGCTACTCCTATAAAAACCCTTCGTTTTCCGCACCTCGCTCTCTTGCCAGCGCTCCACTCTGGTGTTCAGACGCAGGAAAGGTTACTGCGTGAGGTGGCCATTTTCTCTACCTCCACGTGGCCCAACCTGCTTCTCTAACACCCAACTCTGAGGTGCCAGCGCGAATAAAGATTTGTGTTTCCTCTTCGCTCCGGACCCTCTCTCTCTCTTCTCTGCGGCCCGCGCACTACAACATCTGGCACTACAACACAGCTCTAGCCCACTAGCTAGGGAGATTTGACTTTTGTACCATACACTATGAATTCAGCAGTGAGCTACACTCCAGGATGAAAACAGCTTCTTTAAACACACTCAGAATGTTTTGGCACTGACTCCAGTAGTGACCTCTTGTTTTCTTCTTACAGCCAGAATTCTTACGTGCAAATTCTAAGCAATTTTCCGTGCATCCTCTCAAGTGCTCTGGAATCTTCTTCCTGTTCTGAATAGGTGCTGAAGACAGGAAAAGTTAACACCAAGAATGTAGGGCACAGGAAGCTAAGTGTCTGAGAAGGACTTAGAACTACTCCTGTCTCAGACATCCCAGGCAGAGTCATCACTTGACACCCAGGTCTCCTGGGAAAGCACCACAGTAGAAAGGCCATAAGGTGTCTCTTTTCCAAGGACTACAAGAAGGTCTCAGACATGATGGCCCAGCTAAGAGGCAACTCTTGAGGACACTACACTTTCCTCATGACTTCTTTGTTGCTGGCTCATGGGCGTTTTAAATAAATGAGCTGAATTTTAAAGCCTTATTGTGGGGCCAGCAAGATAGCTCATTTGGGATAATGTGTTTACTTTGTCATGGGCACCATGCAAGTTTGAGCCTGGCCCTGACTATACTAAGGGAAGCTTTGGTGCTATGGTCCCTTTTTCTCTACTTTTGTCACTATCTTTCTATCTAAAAAACTCAGTGTGGAGAAGTGAAGACCCAGTGATGGCCAGAAGTAAATAAATAAAATCTGGGGGTAGGTGAAACAGCTGATAGTGCATTGCTTTATCATGTGGGATGACTGACGTTCAAGTTCAGTCCCCACTACACTGAAGGAAGCTTCAGTATTGTGGTCTCTCTGTTTCTCTATCAATAAATAAATAAACAAACAAACAAATGGGTTAGTTTCACTTAAAATCCAAATTCCCAGCTTCTTTAAAAACTTACTACCTTTTGCATAACCACCGTGCTAACTCCTTTCCACCTTACTCTTTCCTTATTTATTTATTTAACCACAAGGGTTAATGCTGGGGTTCGGTGCCTGCAGGAGGACTCCACTATTCTTGACGGCCATATTTTCCCCCCTTCCCTTTTCTTTTTTTCTAATACAGATAGGGAGGGTAAAAAAAAAAAAAAAAAAAAACTGTATGGCCACAGGCCCTTTGGAATATAACTAAAATATGCCTACTAGCTATCTGCAAAACAAGATCCCCCACAAATATTCATCTGCACTATTCCAACCTTTATATTCATGATTAGTCAACAATTTGTTTTGCTTTATATGTCAACTCTCTTTTCAGAAACCAGGTTCCATATGCTAGCAGACTTCCCTGGACAGATAACCCCACCCATGTGTCCTGGAGTTCCAATTCCTCAGAACCCCACCCCACTAGGGAAAGAGAGGGGCAGGCTGGGAGTATGGATCAACCCATCAATGCCCAAGTTCAGCAGGTAGAAATTACAAAAGCCAGACCTTCCACCTTCTGCATCCTACAATGACCTTGGGTCCATACTTCCGAGGCTTAAAAAATAAGAAAGCTATCAAGGGAGGGGATGGGATATGGAGTTCAGGTGGTGGGAATTGTTTAGAGTTGTACCCCTCTAATCCTATGGTTTTGTAAGTATTTCCTTTTTATAAATAAAAAAAATAATTTAAAAAAAACACAAAAAAATCAAAAACTAAAAACAATAGGCCACATGTTTTTTTTTAAAAATTAGGAAGAGATCCACCATGGATTCTTTGCATTTGTATTTCCAGCCTGGACCCCACAGTGCTGCACAAATATAACATCAAGTGTCAGGGATGTCTGGGTTCAACATTCCAAGTCAAAATTCTCATATAGAAGAAGAGACAGAGGGAGAAAGGGAAAGAAGTCTAGGATCAAATCTTTCTTTGCTGTGGGTAATGGGCTCAAACCTGGGTCTCATGTATGACAAGCAGGCACACTATCCAGGTGAGCTACCTCACAGGCCCTTATACTGATCCACATAAGCCATTGTTTAGTGCTTGGTTTAAGAGTACTGAGCATATTCATGATGCAGGGAAAATGAGGAAATCTGAGAAATGTTACACATATATAAATTATTGTATTTTACTGTTGACTGTAAACCATTAATTCCCCAATAAATAAATTTAAAGTAAAGTCAAGAAATAAGACTACAGCTTGAGATATAAAATAGATATAAAGCTATATATAATAAGATTCTAATTATGTTTATTTAGTATTCATAAAAATATATCAAAACAGATCCAAAGCAATTTAATCAAAATGTTGAGTGGAGAATGATGATAGAAAACTCTAGAATGTTCCGAGCTGGGACCATGAACTGCAAGCTCAGACTGAAAGGGACTCAGAGGTTAAACAGGTCCCTGTGCTAAGTATCAATATATATGGGCCCTAGTCAGGTAGATGGAGTAAACAGTTCATTTTATTCATAGATTTTCTTCAAGATTGGGAACTACTCTCTGCCCTGATCCAACTTTCTAGCCCTTTTCTCTACTCTGACACCATCTGCTGAAATGATATTTTTGTCCCCCTCCACATTAGCTGTCAAACTCAAGAAAAAAACTAAGATAGTCATGGGCCCCTAGGAACATACCTAAAATAGACTTCCTCACTTCATTCCACCCTAAGCTCCTTATTCTCACCTGCTTTATTCCCACTTTTGGATTCTTGCTCATTAATCATTTTGGCCTGCTTTATATCTTACTTTCATCCCTTTCTTTTTTTTTTATTTATAAAAAAGAAATACTGCTAAAACCATAGGATAAGAGGGATATAACTTTACACAATTCCCACCAACAGAACGCCATATCCCATCCCCTCCCCTGAGAGCATTCCTATTCTTTAACCCTCTAAGAGTACGGACTCAAGGTCACTGTAGGATGCAGAAGGTGGAAGGTCTGGCTTCTGTCAACGCCCATGTTCAGCGGGGAAGTAATTACAGAACTCAGAGGTTAAACAGTCCCATCTTCCTCAGGTGTAGCATAGAGAATATTGTCCAGCCTCCCTTAGGAGAATGGAACATTTTCTACCATTGTTGATCCAAGTTGAGGGCAAGGTCCTATAGGGGTCCACAAAGGGGTCTATTGTATTGTTCCTGATAGAGATGACCAGTAAGAATGGAGAGAGGGATTTATTCGAGGTCTAGGCCCATCATGTCTGTTTAGGAATCTCAGGACTCCCCAATTAGGGCCCCAGCTGATGGGGTGTGACCTGATAGTGACCAAAGAGTCATCATTAAAGTATGCCAATCTCTTGCCCTTATTCAGCTTTTGCAGTCTTTGCTTTGATGAGGTTAGCTTTGCAATGAGTGAGAGAACTGTAACAGGAAGTAGGTGAGAAGGGTATCTACTTCATTATGAACTTCATACTGACTCACTATAGACTATTGTGTATTTTTGCTTTCAGGTATATATTTTGCCCTAATTTATGGATACATGTGAATATATGCCCTATCACAATGGGACCTGGTCTACATCTAGGTTTTGGGACTTTGTTAGGAAATGAACCTCCTGGAATGGAATTAGAGAATACTATGAAAGGAAAGGTCTCACCCGAGTAATAAGACTGAAGGGTTGATATTCCATGCCTGATGTCTCTGGACACAGTCTGAAGTGAAGCATACCGAGGTGGTACTAGTTGCGTTGATTAAGTTGGGATCAGCAGATGCAATATCATTTGGTATGAATTGAGAGAAGCATGCAGGAAAGTGAGCCCCACCCTAGATGTTCCAGGACTGGGGGCAGAATATAGGCTCTATAGAGGAAGTGGGAAGTTCCTGCTGTCTTAGGGTTTAAGAAGTTAATAGATAGTTATTGCTATAATCACATTATTTGACAATTGGGTTAACTTTGAAAAATCCCTTTGTTAGGATTTGCTGTATCATACACAACATCATCATAATTTGTGTCCTTTGACATTATTTGTATATAGCTGTTGCTTATACAAATAATGTATAAGCACTGGTTGCTTCTGCTTACTGCCTTTCACCACCAAGTTGCAGACAGTATCATGATTCTATCCTGAATTCATTGGGCAGGTGACCTCACCAACATGTCCTGAAACCTTGCCTCTCCAAAGCCCTACCCCACCAGGGAAAGACAGAAACAGGCTAGGTGTATGGATTGACCTGTGAATGCCCATGTCCAGCAGAGAAGCAATTACAGAAGCAAGACCTTCCACTTTCTGTATCCCATAAAGAATTTCAGTCCATACTCCCAGAGGGATAAAGATTAGGGTAGTTTCCAATGGAGGGGATGGGACACAGAATTCTGGTGGTGGGAACTTTATAGAATTGTGCCCCTGTTATCTTACAATCTTGATAACCATTAATGAGTCACTAATAAAAAAATTAACAAGAAAAATCTGTTTCTTAGTATTTACACTTTTTAAATTTTTTACATTATCTATTAGTTACATTTTATGATTAGAAAATTAAAACTCCATGGTGCTAAGCAGTGGCACATGAGGTTGAGAGCCTATGCTACAATGCTTAAGGACCCCAGTTCAAGGCCTCAGTGCCCACCTGCATAGGGGAAGCTTCACAATCTTTGCAAGCAGTCAAGCAGTGTTGCAGGTGTCTCTGTGTCCCTCTTCCTTTCTATCTTCCCTTCCCTCTCAATTTCCTTCTCTATATAATAATAAATAAGATATTTTGAAATGCTAATGAGTACTAGTATATTATTGAAGGAAAATAACCAACTTAAAGTAATGCCAAAGCAATGCTCTGGTTCTCACTCTTCACTCCCTCTTTTTCTAATTAGTAACTGAAAGAAAGAAAGAAAGAAAGAAAGAAAGAAAGAAAGAAAGAAAGAAAGAAAGAAAGGAAGGGGGAGAGAGAGAAAGAAAGCGAGAGAGAGATAGAAAGAAAGAAAGAAAGAAAGAAAGAAAGAAAGAAAGAGAAGGGAGGGAGGGAGGGAGGAAGGAAGGAAAAGAAGGGGAAGGAGGGAGAAAGGGAGGGAGGGAGGAAGGGAGGAAGGCAGGCAGGCAGGAAGGAAGGAAGGAGAAAGAAGGGAAGGAGGAAGGAAGGAAAGAAGTAAAGAAAGGGAGAGAAAAAGGAAGAAAAAAGAAAGAGAAAGAGAGAGAGAGAAAGCAGGGGAGACATATTGAAACTCACATTTGTCTTCACGGGGAAAACAAAAAAAAGTACTGAAAGATCTATGTTTTATTTCCAAATTGGAGAAATGAATCAGTCTATTATAAATAGTAATGGGTTTTTCCCAAGTTTACACATTTGCTTATTTATATGAAGGAGGCCACCAGAGTACTGCTCAGCTCCGGATAATGAAGATGCCAGGGATTAAACCTGGAATTTCTAGGGCCCCAGACACATATATCTTATGCTCTATTGCATTGAGCTATCATCCTAGTTCTCTTCCCAAGTGTAATAATAAATTTATCGCTATTCTAATACCAGTTCCTAAGATTTTATTTTACTTGGTGATTGGTTCCATAAATTCATATGGAAGATCACTGGGCTTATGCAGACAAGAAAATCTGAAATATTAAAATAAAAGGAGTATGTTAAAATTTCTAGATGTGCAAAAAAAAAAAGTCAGTTTAAACCAGGGTGGGGAACTTCTTCTGCCAAGGGCCATTTGGATATTTATAACATTATCCACAACCCACACAAAATTGTCAATTTGAAAAATTAGCACTTAATGTTGGTCCAAAATAAAAACTAAATTTTCTAGAGGGCCAGGTGGTAACACACCCATTAGAGTGCACACATTACTGCACAATGAACCAGGCTCAAGCCCCAGGTCCACACCTGTGGGGGTGTCTCATGAGTGGAGGAGTAGTGCTACAGGTTGCCTCTCTTTGTCTCTCTTTCTCTCTGCTCCCTCCTCATTTTGCTCTGTCTCTATCAAAATAAAAGTAAGAAAAATAGGGGGGGGAAAGTGGGAGCATCCTGCAAACACTGAACCCTGGCAATAGCCCTGGTAGGAAACAGGAAAAGGAGGAGGAAGAGGAGGAGGAGGAGGAGGAGGAGGAGGAGGAGGGGGAGGGGGAGGGGGAGAGGGAGAGGGAGAGGGAGAGGGAGAGAGAGAGGGAGAGGGAGAGGGAGAGGGAGAGGGAGAGGGAGAGGGAGAGGGAGAGGGAGAAGGAGAAGGAGAAAAGAAAAAAAATTAAAACTCCCTGATATATTGAGTGCTGCCTGTGGTTCTATTGGCAGGGAAGGACCAAGAAATATATAGCTCATGAGCTTGATGTTCCCCACCCTTGATCTAAACCGTGACTTTTTTTTTTTTGGCAAGTCTTTCAGTATGAACTGGCCTCAACTATGTACTCTCAGGTATCTGAATGATTTTAACTGTTGATTAGAGTAAAAAACTTATAGGTCAACTATCATCACATTTTAAAATAACATGTTAACACCAGAGAGATACCTCACTGGATGAATACAGTGCATATTTTGCCATGTATGTGCCCCAGGTTCAAGCCCCAACACCATATAAAAGTATTATCACACAAAAGGAAGTTGTAGTACTGTGATATCTCCCTCCCATTTTCTGTACTTTTCTCTGTCTCTCTGTGAGAATAAATGAACACATCAGCCAGGGGGTGATGAAATCAGACATGCGTGATGCACTTATGTCACAAAAATATTAATTATAATAATAAAAAGATTAAGTAACTTTAAAAGTTATAATATTTTAAAAATAAGCAAATATTCTTAATGGTCAGCAAAATAATAATGATAATAAACCATAATCACTTTAAACACTATAAATTTCAGAGCACTTTTGTAATGCTAGTTAAAAACATAGAAATTACACCTTTATTTTGCTGTTTATGTGACTAAGGGGGGGGGGGTAACAGGCAATATACAATCTAACCTCCCCTTGACAGTAGCAAAACATATCACACACTGAAGTGCAGAAGCACAATACAGTACATATAACAGAAAGATGCAATTGCAAAGGAGTAATTGAACTGAGGGGGAAAAATCCACAAATTATAATATAACAAAATAAACACACAAACTCATAACAAATTCTGGGCTTCGGGAGTCAGGCAGGGTAAGCACAGGTGGCGCAAAAGCACAGCGGATTAAGCACATGTGGCGCTAAGTGCTAGGACCAGCATAAGGATTCCGGTTCAAGCCCCCAGTTCCCCACCTGCAGGGGGACCACTTCACAAGCAGTGAAGCAAGTCTGCAGGTGTCTTTCCCACTCTCTGTATGCCCCTCCTCTCTCCATTTCTCTCTGTCCTAACAACAACGACAACAATAAATACAACAATAATAATGACTACAACAATAAAAAGCAACAAGGGCAACAAAAGGGAAAAAATCAGGGCTTGCACATGCCATTTCACACCTAACCACACTTGCAAATTTTCACCTAAGACCAAGAAACTATTTGGGGGAATTCTAAGAAACTCATGGGAAAATCTTGAATTCTTTTTTTTTTCTTTGTGGTCCTGTTGTGAATGCTATGAGAACTGACTCAGACTATTGTGAAATTACTAGAGTTACTAGAAATTACTATCTTTATGCAAATTATCAGTAGAGACACACCATCCTTGTTTGGAGATTAGGTTTTTTTTTATCTAAAGATGAAAATCTAGATTATAAATTGAATGTCATGGTTGTCCTCTGTTTCTTTCTTCCTTTTTGATATGACACAAAGAAATTGAGAAGGAGGAAGGGTATTTTAAAAAAAGGTGAGAAAAAGCACCTGTATCACTGCTTCACCACATGTGAAGCTTCCCCCTGCATATGAGGACTGGGGGCTTGGACCCACATTCTTGTGCATGGTGACATGTGCACTCAACAAGGTGCACCACCACCGAGCCCCCGCAACTGTTCACTTTACAAATATAATATGAGATTATATCACTGTAAGGATACTAGAACCATTTTTAAAATAGCAAACTGGGGTGCACCTGGTTGAGAGCACCCTTGTGTGAGGACCCAAGCTTGAGCCCCCGCTCCCCACCTGCAGGTGGAGACACTAACAAGTAGTGAAGCAGCTCTGCAACTGTCTTTCTCTCTTTCTATCTCCCACATTTCTTTCAATTTCTCTCTTCTATCCAATAAAATAGAAAGAAAAAGGAAAAATGGCCACCAGGAGTGGTGGATTCATAGTGCTGGCACCAAGCTCCAGTGATAACCCTGGTAATATAAAAAGTAAATAAATAAAGTAAGTAAGCAAGTAAGTTGGCTGGTATCTGGGGAAATAGCTCAAGTGGTAGAAGGCAGAGCATCAGGTTGGATGCCTGAGATTCCTAGCTTGACCCCTTGTACCTCAGGTACCAGAGTGGTGTTCTGGCTTGTCTCTCCTCTTATCTCATGTGAAAAAATCTTTCTCTGATTTATAATAAAAATAAAATAAATCCTTTTTTAAAATTTCAGGGTCTTCTTTCCTTCTCCGCAACAGGAAAGCCACAGCACACATGGCAAACACCACATAGAAACTAGCTGGGATCTCACACGAACTTCTACAAGGGATAAAGATTCAGAATCCAGGCATCAAAGACATAGAGAGTAATACCAAAGACAAACTGCTGTACCATACAATAATAAGCTGCAAGTGCAAATAGACACATAGGACGCAAAACTTCAGTTGGACAAGTAGGGGAAAGGCTGAACTCAAATCCCAATAAGCCAATCACAAGATGAGTTTGTAACCACATCTCTACAACAGAGGTTAATGTGAAGTAAAAGCTATAATCCATTTGGAAGTTACAGTGGCCAACTTCAAACCACGAAAGCAGCCATGGAAGCTACCATATTGAAATTCAGATTCCATAGTAACATACTGAAGGGTGTGAATGGGGAGAAGCACTCCATTTACAACACACAAACTAACAGTGGCCTATTCCCAGCTAGGCTGTTGTGCACCTGCAGCAACAAACTTCTGGTTACTACCCAGGTTGAATGAACCACAATGATATAAGCCCAATCAGGCACTCGTGACTACAAATCCCTAGTCACTGCCAGGTATATTCAAAAACAGACCCTTGTATCTATGGTGGGGCCTCATAGCATATAAAAAAAAAAATAGAAAGACAAAGGACATTATTCACAATGATGAACCAAAATAGCCAATTGAAGGAAACATTAAATTCAACAGATTCATATAAATATCTGAAAGAAACTTCAGGACATGATGGTGAATGCCTACCAGCTCTAGGATTGCTCTGTACTTCAAAACCACTATAGATACACAAAACCACAAACTTACTCAGAAAAACAGCACTTGGATCACAGAGATTTTTTTAAAAGAGGGAGAGATGTCAACCCTTCAGCTCTAGTACTCTGGTAAGACTGTTCTAGCTCAGAGGACTTCTCAATTTCACATTGAGTGGAGCACTTCCTAACAAAGCCACAGAACCTAGCTATAGGCCAGGGCCCATGAGACAGAGCAAATGTGCACATGTATCCATAAACTAAGGTTAATACATATACCTAATGTAAAAGTGCACACTAGTTTGCAGTGAGTCAATAAGTACATCAAGTAGAAAGACCTAAAAAAAGACACTCTTTAAATTAAGTGCCATATTACTTAATTAAATAGTTGTTACTTAGATCTAAGTACCCTCCTCACCTACTTCCTATTCCACTTCCCTCAATCACTCCCCCAGACATGACTCTGTCTGCAGGGGCTACAGTTGGTGGGCACCTCTAAGTAGTTGGACATCATCCTCTCCTCCCACTCTCAGCAGCTTCTCCCTAACCTTTCATAGGATCCACAACTAGTACAAGCCTTCATGGGATCCTCACTGCCTATGTACCCCTCAGTCTGCTTGGCCTACAGCTGGCAGATTCCCTCACACAGAACACCTGACACCTCCTGCTCAGCACCTCCGTCTGGAGAGAAAGCCTCCATTTGATTAGTATATCACTGCAGATGGAGCCCATAGGCCAAGCTCCCTTCTTACCAAGCTAGAGAATTATAGCATTGGTTTGCCTCTTCTAGATCTCTGAAATAACACTGCACAAGCAACAGTAGGTCTGTAACAATCCTATGAGAATCTTTCCTAAGACTTACTAGTGGTTGTGCATGAGTTAGACTCCACATATCCTAAACAAAGTACAAGGAAATCTGTCTAGAATTAGCCATATAAGAATCTGTACCAGTGAGAATGTGGAGACTAAGGAAAACTCCCTCAACAATGAATAAGGACAAAATCCCAGGAGAAAAAATAACACAAAGCTGAGGTTAAAAAAATTATGAGGAAGATTTGCAATCATTATTCCAGGTTTGCCACTGAAGTGAGGAAAATCATAGACACCAAAAAAAAGAGAAGGAGGAGAGCAACAGATGAGACATCAAGAGAAAGCAGGATCCAAACCCTAAAAGAAAGTAAAGAAACAAATGCCAAAATAACTATTAGTAGCCACATTAGCTGAGATGAAAGTTGCAACAGCCAAGCAAGACAAAACAATCATCTGGGTGGGTGGGATGGAGGAAGGTGGTAGTACGCCGGCTTAAACGCACATAGCACAGGGATTGGGAGGGGGGATTGCTTTACAAGCAGTGAAGCAGGTCTGCAGGTGTCTTATCTTTCTCTCCCCTTCTCTGTCTTCCCCTCCTCTCTCAATTTCTCTCTGTCCCATCCAACAACAACAGCAGCAACAACAACAATAACAGCAACAACAATGGAAAAAATGGCAGGATGAGGGTGTTAGCTCATTGGGTTAAGCGCATGTGGCACTAAGGGCAAGGACCAGCATAAGGATCCCGGTTCGAGGCCCCCGTCCCCCACCTGCAGGGGAGTTGCTTCACAGGCAGTGAAGCAGGTGTTCAGGTGTCTATCTTTCTCTCCCCTTCTCTGTCTTCCCCTCCTCTCTTCATTTCTCTCTGTCCTATCCAACAACAACGACAACAATAATAACTACAACAACAATAAAAATAACAAGGACAACAAAAAGGAAATAAATAAAGAGAAAGAAAGAAAAGAAAAAATGGCCTCCAGGAGCAGTGAACTCATAGTGCAAGCACTGAGCCGGAATGATAACCCTGAAGGCAAAACAACACGATAAAGGAGCTAAAAGCCACAGCAGTTACACAAAAGTCTACCTAGTGGAACTAATGAATTGGCTGGAGAAACTCAAAACAAAACAACACCGACTGAAGACAGAATCAGCAAATCTGAAAATAAATCAGGAAAATATAAAAAAAAAAGCTATAAAAGTGATTAAGAGACCATGAACCATGAAAACAACACCAGAGATATGATATGTGTGATAATGGAAAAGAAGAGCAGCATTCAAATCATCGGCATGCCAGAAGGTGGAAAAGCAGGTGAAAGATGCAACTACATGTAATAATAGCAGAGAACCACACCAAATGAATAACTGAGAAGATATCATGATCCAAGAAGCTTAGAGAATCCCAAGCAGAATCAACCCAGACCTACAAACACTAAGACATATCATAATTAAATCATTAAAGGCCAAAGACAAAGATAGGATGCTTAGGGGGTCAGGCGGTAGCACCGTAGGTTAAGCGCAGGTGGCGCAAAGCACCAAGGACTGGTCTAGGAATCCCGATTCAAGCCCCGACTCCCCACCTGCAGGGGGAGTCACTTCACAAGTGGTGAAGCAGGTCTGCAGGTGTCTGTCTTTCTCTCCTTTCTGTCTTACCCTCCTCTCTCGATTCTCTGTCCTATCCAACAGCGACAGCAATGACAATAATAATAACAACAATGATAAACAAAAAGGGGGGGTGGGATGGCCTCCAGGAGCAGTGGATTTGTAGTGCAGGCACCAAGCCCCAGCAATAAGCCTGGAGTCAAGAAAAAAAGAAAAAGAAAAAATACAAAAGAAAGAAAAGAAAAGGGAGTCGGGCTGTAGCGCAGCGGGTTAAGCGCAGGTGGCGCAAAGCACAAGGACCGGCATAACGATCCCGGTTCGAGCCCCGACTCCCCACCTGCAGGGGAGTCGCTTCACAAGCGGTGAAGCAGGTCTGCAGGTGTCTATCTTTCTCTCCCCCTCTCTGTCTTCCCCTCCTCTCTCCATTTCTATCTGTTCTATCCAACAACAATGACAGCAATGATAACTACAACAATAAAAAAAAAACAAGGGCAACAAAAGGGAATAAATAAATAAAATAAAATAAATATTTAAAAAAAAAAAGAAAGAAAAGAAAAAAAGATAGGATGCTTAAAGTAGCAAGAGAAAAAAGTCACATACAGAGGAAGACCCATAAAGCTATCAGTAGATTTCTCAATAGAAATTCTAAAAGTCAGAAGATAATGGCAAGAAAATATTTATATAGTATAAAACAAAAGGTTTAAAACCGAGAATGCTCTATCCTGCAGATTGGACAGAGAGATAAAGGCCTTCTCAGAAAAGGAATTAAATCATTAATTAAGAGTCAATTACAACCAAACCTGCTCTACAAGAAGTTCTATAGGGACTCATAACAAAAGAAAACACCATATATAAAAGCACTCAAGCCCTGCACAAAACAATAATTAAATATAAAAAACACAATAATTAAATATTTAATTTCTCTAAATGTTAATAGTTTGAACACACCCAGCAAAAGGCACAGAAGAGGAGGATGGGTCAGGAAACACAACTCTATCATATGCTGTCTGCAGGAAACCTACTTGACTTGACAAGACAGAAATACGCTCAAAGTGAAAGAATGGAAAACTATCATACAAGCTAGTGGACTACAAAAAAAGTCAGGGACAACCATACTCATATCTGACACAACAGATTTCAAAATAATTAAACTAATAAAAGAAGGAAGTGAACATTGCATAATGCTCAGAGGACCAATCAAAGAGGATCTAAAGATTATTAAAATCTATGTCCCAAATGAAGGAGCAAGCATCAAAATATGTTAAATATATATATATACACACACACACACACTAAAAGCACTGTAAGGAACATTGACATCATCACAGATATAATAGGTTTTACCCCTCACTCTCTTAGGCAATCACATCAACTAGGTAGAAAAATAATAGGGAAACAAGAGTAATAAGTGAAGATATGAATAGGTTAGACCTGATAAGACATTTGTAGAGCTTTTCAATCCGAAGAAAGTAGGATACACATTATTCATGAGTTCCCATGAAACATTCTCAAGGATGGACCACATGTTAGGCCACAAAGAAAGCATCAATAAATTCAGAAGCATTGAATCACTCCAAGCATGTTCTCAAACCATGGTGTAATTAAATTAACCTTCAACAAACAGAAAGTAGATAAAATCCAAAAATTTGAAAATTCAACACTGTGTTACTTAATGATTATTAAATCAAAAAAGGAAATTAAAGTGTTCCTGGAAATGAAAATGTAGACATGAGCTATCAGAGTATTTTGGACACAGCTAAAGCAGTACCGAGAGAAATTCATAGGCATATAGGCACACATGGGGAAACAGGAAAAATTTCAAATAAGCAATCTCACTTCACACCTGAAAGATTTAGAACAAAGAAGGACAAAGAATACTCAAAGTGGGGGTATGGTGGTAGCACAGCGGGTTAGGCGCAATGGCACAAAGTGCAAGGACCGGCGTAAGGATTCCGGATTGAGCTCCTGGCTTCCCACTTGCAGGGGGGTCGCTTCACAAGTGGTGAAGTAGGTCTGCAGGTGTCTTTCTCTCTCCCTGTCTTCCCTTCCTCTCTCATTTTCTCTCTGTCCTATCTAACAACAATGACAGCAATAACAACAATAATAATAACCACAACAAGGGCAACAAAAGGGAAAAAAGATATCCTCCAGGAGCGGTGGATTCATGGTGCAGGCACCGAGCCCAGCAATAACCCTGGAGGGAAAAAAAAAAAAAGACTAAATCAGGAAAGAAGAAAAAGATGAATACACTAATCACAATCAAATGAGGTCAGACAATAACCAAAAAATGCTTCAACAACAAAAGTTCAGACTGAGGTGATTTGATATATGAACTCTACGAAACCTTTAAGGAAAAGCAACTACCTATACTGTTCTTAAAAATTAAGGAAACAGGAATACTGCCTACCACCTTTGATGAGGTCAACAGTACCCTGATCCCAAAAGCAGACAGAGGCACAAAAAACAAAACAAAAAGAAAAACTGTATGTTGATATCCCCAATGGGAATAAAAAATATATACATTTTAGGGGGCTGGCCATTGGCCAAATATATATTAGGACCTGGGTTCAAGCCCCCCTCCTACCTGCAGGGGAGATACTTCACAAGTGGAGAAGCACGTCTGCAGATGTCTATCTTTTTCCTATCTCTACTCCCCTCAATTTTTCTCTGTCCTATCACATAAAACAAAGGAAACTAAAGGCAAAAAAAAAAAAAAGGCTTCTGGGAGCAGTGGATTTGCAGTGCCAACACCCAAGCCTCAGTAGTAACCCTGGTGGCAATTAAAAAAGAGAATATATATATATACATATATATTTAATTACATATAAAGCATATAATATATATAATAAATAAATAGTAAAAACAAACCTAAGTTCACTGAGGCACATAACAAACTAGCAAACAGAGAAAATTAAAGCCAGCTAGAGGAAATAAATCATTCTCTATAAAAGAATTCCCATAATACTATATCAGTTGATTACTCAACAAAACTCTAATGAGAGGTTTGAATGAATGGGCAGGACATACTCAAATTTCTGAATGGAAAGATCTACAACCAGGAATACTCTATCAAGTTTGGTTATCAACCCGGTTGGAAAGAGTGAGAAGAAGCTTTTCAGAGAAGTTAAAGGAAGTCACAAACACTACACTAGTCCTACAAGGAATATTAAAGATACATCTATAAAAGGACACTAGAAATCGTTCTCTCTCATACAGAGTAAAATAAAGAAACAAAGAAAAGCAAATTCAAAAGAAGACAAGTCTTGTCATGGACTACATAACTAAAGTGATCAATGGTGTATTTCAAGGATGGAAGGTATTGAGTGGATTTTGGTGGAGGTTAGAGTGATGCTTTGGAGTGGCAAACACATTTTAAAGAGATAAGAACATGTACATATAAAATAATTTTTAGTCTTACTAGCTCAAAATCTAAACTGCATTTTTACTAGAGCATGATGGGAATTAAGCCTAGGACCTCTTGATTCGAGGTTTGTGCACTACCACTATGATATCTCCCCAATAACAAAAACAAATAAACTTTTATAATTTTAATTGCAGGCTGCCCTCTTGCAATTACAATTTTATCCAGCGTAGGAATGTGTTGATCTACTGAACAGGAAGGTACTTCTAGATAATGTAAGAACTTACCATCAATAGAAATTGCCCCTAAGAACACGGTGCTGTCCAGAGAAAGTGCACTTCCTCTGGTACACTACAAAGAAGGGTCAAGGGAGTCGAACAGTAGCGCAGCAGGTTAAACACAGGTGGCGCAAAGCACAAGGAGCAGAGTAAAGATCCCGGTTCAAGCCCCCGGATCCTCACTGAAGGGGAGTTGCTTCACAAGCAGTGAAGCAGGTTTTCAGATGTCTATCTTTCTCTCCCCATCTTCCCCTCCTCTCTCCATTTCTCTCTGTCCTATCCAAAAACAATGACATCAATAGAAACAATAATAATAATTACAACAATAAAACAAGGGAAACAAAAAGGGAATAAATAAATATTTAAAAAGAGGGATCAAAACAATTGTATTCCTTGTATCCTTTTACTCGTGCTTATAGGAGGATAAAAATATTATAAGTTAAATAGATCACTAACTACAATGGTAGAATGTTCATCTAGAATGTGGAAGGAATGTAATGAGGGCAAGAAGTGTCACATGTAAGCAACTATCCAGGGTTATATTCTCCAAATCAGAGAAACTTGGGGTTAGACTCACATTGTTGATAAATTTCTCAAAAGGTGAAAATCATAACACCACATCCCTATGGACTGAATGCACAAGAATGACAAAGCAAATTAAGTAGGAAGTTAACAGTGACGGAAACAAATGGACCCTGCCATGCAAATTTTAGAAACAAGATTAATGTTAATAGAGAAAAAGCTATAGGCTCAGTTCAACGGGGGGTGGGAAGAAGGTGATGGTATCACAAGAATCTTGTGAGAAATGTCAATTCTAAGGCCTACTCCCAAACTAGAGAAATGGAAACTCAAGAATTGGGAGTAATCGTGTTTAACAGTATCCCCCTTCCCCAAGAGATTCTGGTGCTGAATGTGGTTGAACCAATGACCCTTAAGCATTCAGGCAGGTGCCAGTCCTAAATTGAAGACCTATATTGCTTTAAAATCATCACTTAATCACTATAAGCTTCTGTTTTCCTCTCTGTAAATCTAGATTCAGTAGAGTATGTGTCTCTGTCAAAGGTTACTGTAAAATTACAAAGACCTTAATAAGGATCCTGATAGCTACTAAAAGTTCCACAAATGGTTGTGGTGGAGGCAGTGCTGATGGTTTTCATTTCTACTAATTACCATCTCTCTCAATACAATTGGCTTTCCCCCAAAAAACATTTAACTGGGGAAATAAATGGTTTATAAAATAGTTGTTGGCAATGGGTACAGTTTCTTCTCTCTCCATGGTAGGTTTTTGCACACCACTTCCACCATCAACCCAAGTCCCTTTTGACCATTGTGCACTGGATATCTAAATTTCTCCCTAATCCTTTGCTTTGTTGCAATACACCTCATCCAAGCCAACCTTCACCCATAGTTTCCCTTTCCTTGATCTGTTTCATGTAAGTGAGATCATTCTATTAGTGGGATCATATCATATACATTCTTCTCCTCCTGGCTTACCTTACTTAATATGATTTGTTCAAGTTCCATCAAAAACATGGAAAAGAAAATTTGATAAGAAATTACAGTTGAGCAGTATTCCATTATTCGTATGTATGTATGTATGTATGTATGTATGTATGTACGTATAGCACAACTTCCTTAACCATTCATCTGGGTTTCTTCTATGATTGGGCTATTACAAACTGTACCTCTAAACATAGGTGTCTTCCTTTGATAGGTGTTTTTGTGTTCCTTGAATAGATCCACAGGAAAGGAACTGGTGAATCATATGGTAGATGCATTCATACCCACCAGCACTTTTATTTCTGTCCTTTCTAATGGATGACATTCTCATAGGTGTAAAGTGGTGTCTCACTGTTGTCTTTATTTTCATTTCTATGCTACCAGTGAGTATGAGCAATTTTTCATATCTATTCTTTGGTGAAGATTCTATTCTATGTTTTCTCACCATTTTTAATGGGATTGGGTTTGTTTGTTTCTGTTGAGTTTGTAAGCTTTTTATACATTTTTATTACTAGTACTTTGTTCAACAGTATGGTCTTCCTGTTTTGGTGATAGCTCCTTTTGCTATGCAGAAGCTTTTCAGTTTGTCGTAGTCCCATTGGTTTGTTTTTGGTTTTGTTTTCCTTCCTTTTGGACTTGATTCTTCAAAGATATTTCTAAAGCAGACATAATGGAACATTCTTTTTTAATTAATTAATTTATTCATTTTCCCTTTGTTGCCCTTGCTTTTTTATTGTTGTTGTAGTTATTGTTGTTGTTGTTATTGATGTCATAGTTGTTAGACAGGATAGAGAGAAATGGAGAGAGGAGGGGAAGACAGAGAGGAGGAGAGAAAGATAAGACACCTGCAGACCTGCTTCACTGCCTGTGAATTGACTCCCCTGCAGGTGGGGAGCTGGGCTCTCCAGCCGGGATCCTTAATCGTGCCACATGCATTTAATTGGCTACGCTACCGCCCGACTCCCATAATGGAGTATTCTGCCAATGTTTTCTTCTAAGTACTTAGTGTCTTCTGCCTAATGCTCACGTTTTTTTATTTATTTAAAGTTAAGTTTTATGCATGGTAATATATGGTGGCTCAATTTAATTCTTTTGCATGTACCAATACAGTTTTCCAGTATCATTTGTTGAAAAGATTCTCTCTAATCACTGTTTTGAGCCACCTTGTCAAACATTAGTTGTCCACTGGTATGGCAACTACAACTGACTTTCAAATCTCTCCCTCCACTCCCTACCTCAGATCAAAATCACCCAAGGGATTTCTTCTTGCCTGCTTTGACTTGGTGGGCCTAAAGTGAGGACAGGAAGACAACAATTTATCAAAACCCCACAGGTGACTCAGACTTGTGTCTTCATTTAAGAACCAGACCTCTACCAAAGCAAGTTCAAAACACTTTGCAATTCAAAGACTGCATCTCTTGTCCAGAATACTAAAGTGAAAAATGTTTTGATAAACATCAAAAAAGGCCCTGGGATGAAATTCTGGCTAAGTAGGTACAATACACCCAATAGCCAGAATAAAAAAGAAAGAAAGAGAGAGAGAGACAGAGAAAGAGAGACAAAAGACTGCACTAGAGGAAGAGGAAGAGGAAGACGGCAACTGTCTAGGGTAAATTTTCAAGGGGATGGGGGCCAAATACGGAAGGACAGAAAATAATGACTGTCAAAACAGAAGGCAATGCTGAAACACTGAAGGAACTACCAATCTGTCAGACAGTATCAAGTTCATTTCAGACCAAAGAATAATACAAAGATGACCACTCCACTCTTGGCAAAGATAGTAAAACCATACCAGACGGGCTGAAATAGGTCCCTGAATAACATCATTTCATTCAACTAGCATATTTATAACACTGATGAGAAAAAGAAATTTGAGTAAATGTTGAACTAAAAGACATTATTCAAGACCCTAGTTCTATTATACATCTTTTCACTTAAAGTGGTGATCTCTGAGAACATTGAGTGAGGACTAAATGTGCATTTAATCTTTCATTTGTGAAACCACCCTTTCAATAAATTTATTTCTAACCCCAAAATCAGTGCTCAAGGGAGCTGGGGGTCATTCAAGTACATATACAAGGGGGGGGGGGAATTTGAGCCATTCAACATTCAGATGCTTTCAACTGAAGTTGAATAAGGCAATATTTGTCTTCCTGTTCAGCTATCATGCTATAAAGTGTCCCTTTTGCAGTCTGACTAGTACAATGTTTTTCTAATTTTCTGTGCCCTTTACTGATGATTCTGCTATTTAAAATCACTCCTATGCACAGTGCTTAAGAGCTACCTAACATTTATGAGAGGTCTGTATCTTATGGATAAAATACGTATTAAACTTCTTTCAGACAAAAGTTCAACAATAATGAGTCCACAATATGTATTAAATAAGGCTTCTTTGAACAAACATACATAAAATGAGGTTACGTATTAATCTTTAGCAAAAATAAAACCAAAGACTCACAAGAACAAAACCTTTATTTCCCTGAGAGTAATGATTCAGTATTAGCTAATACCACTTTGGGAGTGACCTTAGACAAATCTAACTCCCCTGACTAACAATCACTGCAAATAATGAGTACCAACAATGCCTAACAGACCTCTATCATGTCCAAAAAAGGTTAGGATTTTGAGAAAAGGAAGATAGTTCACCAAGTATAATGCATATTTAACCATGCTTGAGGACCCAAGCTCAAGCCATTAGTCACCAGTGGAGATCACAATGCAAAGAGGACACTTCATCAATGATGGATCAGTACTGTGGTATTTCTCCTTATTTCTCAGTATCTCCTTCTTTGTCTTTCACCCTCTATACAGGGAAAAAAAAATAATAATAAGCCTACTGGGAGCAGTGAAATCACATAGGCACAAAGCCTTAAAGAAATCCCTGGGGGAAAAAAAAGTAAGATCTCCTTGTCAGAAAGAATAAGACGCCCCCACACTTATGGTTATCTCTTGACAAAGCTCAAACTATCAAATGAAGAAAGGAGGGTGTCAGGGCCCGGGTGGTGGTGCAACTGGTTGAATGCATGTTACAATGCATAGGGTTCGAGCCTTCAGTCCCCACTTGCAGGAGGAAAGCTTTATAATTGGCAAAGCAGTATTGCAGGTGTCTCTCTCCCTCCCTATCATCCCTTTCCTCTCAATTTCTGGCTGTCTCTATCCAATAAATAAAGATACTTTAAAACGGAGGGTGTCTTAAAATGGTGTTGGGAAAATTGGGTTGATACATACAGAATAATGAAACTGAGCCACTGCATTTCACCACACACAAAAGTAAATGCCAAATGGATCAAGGACTTGGATGTTAGACCAGATACTATCAAATACTTAAAGGAAAAAATGGCAGAACTCTCCTCCATCTAAATATTACAGGCATCTTCAATGATACAAACTCAACTGCAAGAAAGACAAAAATCAAAAAATAAACCCATGGTAATACATCAAATTGAAAAGCTTCTGCACAGCAAAAGGAGCCACCACTCAAATAAAGAAAATCCTTACAGAATGGGCGATCTCTACATGTCATACTTCAGACAAGACTAATAACCAAAGTACACAAAGAGCTCAGCAAACTTAATAACCATATTTATATATATATGTATATATAGCATATTCACCAAAGAAGAGATCCAAAAGGTCAACAAACATAAGAAAAAATGCTCAAATTCATTGTCAGAGAAATGCAAATAAAGACAACAATGAGATACCACTTCACCCTTGTGAGAATGTCATACATCAGAAACCATAGCAACAACAAATGTTAGAGAGATTGTAGAGGCAAAGGAACCCTCCTGCACTGTTGGTAGGAATGTAAATTGATTCAGCCACTGTGAAGAGCAGTCTAGAGAACTCTCAGAAGGCTAGAAGTGGGCCTACCCTATGATCCTGCAATTCTCTGGGAGATAAATCCCAAGGAACCAACCATACCCATCCAAAAAGGTTTGTGTATACCTATGTTCATAGCAGCACAATTTGTAATGGCCAAGACCTGGAAGCAACCCAGGTGTCCAACAACAGATGAATGACTGAGTTAGTTGCGGTATATATACATAACGGAATACTACTCAGCTATTAAAAATGGTGAATTCGCCTTCCTCACCTCACCTTGAATGGAACTTGAAGAAATCATATTATGTGAGAAAAACCAGAAAGAGAAGGATGAATTTAGATCATCTCACTCATAAACAGAAGTTGATAAATAAGAATAGAAAGAAAAACACAAAGCAAACTTGGACTGGTTTGGTATATTGCACCAAAGAAAAAGACTCTGGGTGGAGGGGAGCTTTTCAGATCCACCGTGGGGGTGGGGGGTGGGGATACAGACCTTTGGTGGTGGGAATGGTGTTAAACTATACTCCTATTAACTTACATTATTATAAATCAGTACTAATTCAATATGTCAGGGGAGAAAATAGATTAAATATTTCAAGTTCTTTACCTGTCAAGATTTGTGTTCTGAGAATTTAATGTTTAAAATTTGTAAACTGATTGAATTCTGACACTAGGCTTTAATTACTTAAAATTTTTTTTAAAATAACTTTTTAAAAAATACTAAGTTACCTACAACCTTAGGCCAGATAAAAAGCATTTGGTCCTCTCAGTATCTAAGATATTATCATTAGATATCATTAAATGACATGAAGCATGGTGAGGTCAAGTATAGTATGGTAAACATTATCCATGGGATTTTTAAAGAGAAGCAAGTTCCCAAATTCAGCCCCAACTATTACTATTAATATCCCAGTACTCCCAACTATTATTCTCCTCTCCCAAATTTTATGTTAAAAGACTGATCTTAAAACATAGATAGCTGGTTCCACATGAGATTTGTTTTCCTCTTATAAAAGTCCCTTTAGTATATTTTGGAAGGTTGTCTTAATTAATATGAATTCCTTTAGCTGTTGCTGTTTTCCTAAAAAATCCCATATCACTCCACCAAATATGAATAACTTAGCTGACTACAGTATTCTTGCCTATAGGTCTTTTTCTTTTCAGCACTTTGAATATATCATGTTAATATCTTCTGGCATATGGAATTTCTGCTGAGAAATGCACTGATAATTTTCTAAGGGTTTCTTCATATGTGACTCCTTGTTTTTCTCTTGCTGCTTTTAGTATTCTCTCTGTTTTTGATTTTTCTCATTCTATTTATAATTTATCTTGGTATCTACTTGGATATATTTTGTTTGAAACAGAGTTTCCTGGATTATCCCTTTCTTTCTTTCTTTCTTTCTTTCTTTCTTTCTTTCTTTCTTTCTTTCTTTCTTTCTTTCTTTCTTCTTTTTTGCCACCAGGGTTATCACTGGGGCTTGGTGCCTCCACTACAGATCCACTGTTCCTGGAGGTCATTTCTCCCATTATTTTTTTTTTGCCCTTGCCCTTTTATTGCTGTTGTTAAATAGAGGAGGCGAAGACAGAGAGGGGGAGAGAAAGACACCTGCAAACATACTTCACCCTGCAGGTAGGGAGTTGGGGGCTTGAGCCTGGATCCTTGCACTTTGTGACATTAGCACTTAACCCGCTGCGCTATCACCTGGCCCCCTGGATTGTCTATTTCTTATAGTAATTTGGTAAACTTTTCAGCTACTGTTTCTTCAAATAAAATTTCTGAACCATTCTCTTTTTTTAATTTTTAGAATCCATATGATGTGAATGTTGTTCTTGATGCTGTTCCATAGATAGCTTATCTTCAATTTTTACAACTGCGTGTTTTTTTTTCCTTCTGCTGACTTTTTGGGTGGGTCCCACTATTCTAGCTGAGTTCACTGATTTGACCTCATTTTTTTCACTCTACTATTGAGTCCCTGTATTACATATATCTTAGTTTCTATGTGTACTACAAAGAATAAAAACAAAGGAACAAAGCCAAATGAAAGCAAATCATTAGATTCTGGCTACAGAGATTACCATAGGGGGTGAGAGATATTTCATCCAGTGGGGTGCATTCCTTGCCATACTAGAAGCACTGGGTTCATACCCTGGCTTCACACAAGATTACCACAGTACCAAGAAAGCCTCCACAACAGAGTAGAACAAGAAATACTATGGTTTCTTTTATCTCTTTGTTCTCTCTATATATGAAGAGAAAAGAATGGGAAAAACCAGCCTAGAGAATATGGAATCATGCATGTGCAAGGTTCCAGCACCATAGAGCAAAGGAGAGAAGTGACGTTACCAAAGGCAGAGAACTATATTCTTTATACAATAAAATATCATCCTTTATATAAATAATAAAAAACAAAAAAATTATGAAATTTATATTCAGCAATGGTCACTATGAAAATTGAATGAGTAAATCAGAAAAGTAGCTTTAAAAATTCTGAAAATTGTGGTCCGGAGGTGGTATGGTGGATAAAGCATTGGATTCCCAACCATGAGGTCCCAATTTCAATCCCCAGCAGCACATGTACTCATTCTCATGAATAAATAAATAATTTTTTTTAATTCTGAAAATTGACTCCTCCCCCTCCCAAGCAGGCTGGCTGACCCTTGCTATTTCTCTCCCCACCCCCCACCTCATTCCCCCCCGCCCCCGGCTAATTTCTTTGGGTCTCTTGGCCTCCACCTTCCTGCCTCCTTCAAACCTCAGGATCACCACGTGGCTCACATGTTATTAGGATGCCCACCGTCCCCACCCCCAGAAAAACTCAACCACCTAAGACTTGAGGAAATCTGTTTTCTCTTTGCTCTTGGCAGCACCCAGGCCTCCCAGCCCCAAATCCAGCTGTTCCCCACCCCATAGCAGTTGGATCCATCTCTTCCTCCCCTGCCCCCCCCAAATTTTGAAAATCAAGGGGCAGGCAAAAAAAATTAACAAGAATGATAGAAATATAGAAGAGATGGGGGGGATCTCATATTAACCAAAAAATATGAGTTAAGAAAGAAACTGTATAATTTTGAAAAGTTCTACTACAGACCAAAAGACTATATAGCATTTTATACTAATAAAAACTACATACCTAAATATATTTTTCTCTTTTACTTTATTTATTTATTTTGCCTGCAGGGTTTTGCTGGGGCCTATACTACAAATCCACTGCTCCTGGAGGTCATTTTTCCCATTGTGCTTCCATTTTGTTGTTATTGTTGTTATTGCTGCTGCTGCTGTTGGATAGCACATAAAGAACTTGAGAGAGGAGGGGAAGATAGGGGAAGAGAAAGACACCTTCAAACCTGCTTCACTCCTTGTGAAGCCACTCCCCTGCAGGTGGGGAACCAGAGGCTCCAACCAGGATCCTTATGCCAGTCCTTGGACTTCGCACTTTGTGAGCTTAACCCGCTGAGCTACCTCCTGGACCCCGTTTTTATTTGTTTGTTTATTTATTTATTATATTTATTTTTCCCCTTTGTTACCCTTGTTGTTTTTTATTGATGTTGTCATTGCTGGACAGAGAAATGGAGAGAGGAGGGGAAGACAGAGAGTGGGAAAGAAAGACAGACACCTGCAGACCTGTTTCACTGCCTGTGAAGTGACCCCCCTGCAGATGGGGAGCCGGGGACTCCAACCGGGATCCTTATGCCCGTCCTTGTGTTTTGCTTCACCTGCGCTTAACCTCTGCGCTACCGCCCGACTCCCATTTTTTTTGTGTGTGTGCCATGTGCGCTTAACCCGCTGCACTACCGCCCAACTCCTTTATTTATTTTAATTGCCACCTGTTTTTAATTTGTAAAAAATATGTCACTGATCAAAAACATTTTTCAATTGAACAGATGAACCATCCATTCATTGATTCATGGTAATTAAAGGGAAAAAAAGAAAAATTTACATTTGATGTCTAAATTTTTTATTTTTTATTATCTTTATTTATTGGGCAGAGATAGCCAGAAATTGAGAGGAAGCAGGAGACAGTGAGGGAGAGACACAAAGATACACCTGTAGCACTAACTCACCATTTATGAAGCTTTCCCCCTGTAGCTGGGGTCCGGAGGCTTGAACCTATGTCCTTGTGCATTGTAACATGTGCACACAACCAGGTGTGCCACCACCCAGTCCCCTAATGTCTAGTTTTTCTTAAAATAACTATTTAAAAGCTAATTTTTTATTTTTTATTTAAGACAAATTTAAGAAATCTATAAAGTCAAACATAAACTCCTTGTTTTTTCTAGAAAAATAAAAACTATAAGGAGATGGTTATATAGAACACTATTTAAAAAATACATTTCGGGGCCTGGCGGAGCACACCGGGGTTAGCGCATTTGACGCGAGCTCAAGGACCAGCTCAAGGATCCCAGTTCAAGCCCCCAGCTGTTGGTATGCATGAGACCCCTTCTGTTTCATTTGGTTTAAATCCCCCCTGCTTAACACTATTCTATTTACATAACCACTTCATTCTATTTACATAACCACTGTTAACAAGTTCCACCCTCCCTCCAGGGCATTTGTGGTTCAGTGATAGGATTCTAGCCTGCTCTGCCCCCTCTTTGTCACACTCTGATTTTCACCAGTCACTTTTCTCTCCACCCTCTCTATGTCACATCCTGTTTCCACCCTACTTGGGAAGTATATATAAAGACAGCATTGTGAGTTTTAGAGTACCTTGAGTTTAGCTTAGCTTGTCTTAGATTGTGCTGCATCCTGCATGAATAAAGAGATACTGCCTACAGCTCAACCATGAGTCCCTGGTCATCTGTTACCCGCCCATGAAGCCAGCCCATTGAAAACAACATAACCTGTCGAAAACAACACCCAGCTCCCTACCTGCAGGGGGGGGTCGCTTCACAAGCAGTGAAGTGAATCTGCAGGTGTCTATCTTTCTCTTCTCCTCTCTGCCTTCCCCTCCTTTCTCAATTTCTCTCAGTCCTATCCAACAACAGCAGCAGCAACAACAATAACAACAACAATGGGGGGGTGGCTGCCAGGCACAATGGGTTTGTAGTGAAGGCACTGAGCCCCTGCAATAACCCTGGAGGGGGAAATATCCATTTGATTCTTGATAAAACAATAACTGAACAGGAGAATATAAAAGATATTGAAAAATTACCATTGGGAATTGGGACCATGGAACAGACAAGAACTACAAAAGTCATCTGAGAGAATAATAAAAGTTCTATGTACTGATAGACTGTACTGAAATCCTGAAGGGCTGCATTCTAGAAGTAAAGGTAAATAGCAATAAGCAAATCTCATGAAGACCATTGACTAACTTTGATTTACCTAAATAAAAGTATACAAGTCACATAAGTTGACCTTATCTTTCCTAGTGTTTAACAAAATCAGACAAATATACAATATAAAGTATAAGCCTAGATACCTTGTTCATTTCTACATTTTTTTCCAAATGATTCCAAGAACACAACAAAAGAGAGCAGATACAAGAAGAAAGAAAGCAATGTTAATGAGAACTGGCAAAAACACCAGACAATAAAAACAGACTTTCAAGGAATACAGATGTTTAAATGTCAGACAAAAGCTTTAAAATAACTACGCTTAACAAGACATGGGGGGAAAAGAATGCACTGAATTTTTTTTATATAATTTTTTAATATCTTTATTTGTTGGACAGAAACAGCCAAAAATCGAGAGGGAAGGAGGAGACAGACAGAGACACACCTGCAGCCCTGCTTCACCACTCGCAAAGCTTTCCCCCTGCAGGTGGGGGCCAGGGACTCGAATCCAGGTCCTTTCGCACTGTTAATATGTCACTCAACCAGGTGTGCCACCACCCGGCCCCAAAAGCACTGAATTTTTTAAAAAGAAGCTAAAAAATGTATATAGCAGATTTTCAGAACTAACAAAAACAGTATCAAAAATTAAGGCTTCGGGAGTCGGGCGGTAGTACACCCAGTCAAGCGCAGGTGGTGCAAAGCCCAAGGACCTGCATATAAGGCTCCTGGTCCCAGCCCCTGCCTCCCCACCTGCAGGGGAGTCGCTTCACAAGCGGTGAAGCAGGTCTGCAGGGGTCTACCTTTCTCTCCCCGTCTTCCCCTCCTCTCTACATTTCTCTCTGTTCTATCCAACAACAAAGAACAGTAATAACTACAACAATAAAAACAAAGGCAACAAAAGGGAGTAAATAAATAAATATTAAAAATTAAGGCCTCAGAGGAATAGATTTAAGACAAACTAGACACAGATGATTAAATAATTTGTGAATTGAAATATAAAAATAATGAAACAGAAAAAAAATAAGCCCCCCCTGCAGGTGGGGAACTGGGGGCTCAAACGGGTATCCTTAAGCAGGGGGAGGGGAGTTTGCTTCCAAAGTGGTAACGCAGGTCTGCAGTTATCTATCTTTCTATCCCCCTGTCTTTCCCTCCTCTCTCCATTTCTCTTTATCTTATCCAACAACAATGACATTAATAGCAATAATAACAACCACAACAACAATAAAAAAACAAAAATCAAAGGCAACAAAAGGGGAAAAAATAGCCTCCAGGAGCAACCCCAGCAATAACCCTGGAGACAAAAAAAAAAATTGGGTAGAAGGAAAAATTCCTCAAATTAATCAAGGCAAACCTATAAACAGCATCATACTCAATGGCAAAAAAAAAAAAAAATGAAATGAAAACTTTCCCTCTTCAATCAGATAGAAGACAGGGCTGGCCACTATCACCATTAATATTCTTGGAAATCCTACCCATGGCAGTTAGGCAAGAGAAAGAAATTAAAGGGATACAACTTGGAAGAGAAGAAATACATAGAAAATCCAAAAAAAAAAAATCTATTGGCAAATGCCTGGAAATTATTAATTTGGTAAGGTGGCATACTACAAAATTAACATACAAGAAACAGTGGCTTTCCTCTATGCAAACACTAAATTGAAGATAAAATACAGAAATTGATTCCTTTTACTATAGTAGCAAAAGCAATCAAGTATCTAAAATAAGCTTAACAAAGGAAGGAAAAAATTACACACTAAAGATCATGAGTCACATATGGGCACCAGATCAAATCGATGGGGCTTACAGTCAATAATATTTATACACTTTTCTCATATCTGGGAGCTACTCTCTTCCTTGATTCAGCTTTCTAATCCTTTTTCCAGCCATGACATCATCTCCCCAGACAATAACTTGGGTCCACCTGCATATCATAGGTCAGGCTCAAGAAAAAACTAGTAAAGTTATGGGCCCTTTGGGATATACCTAAAATAGATCTTCTAGCTATTTCCAAAATGGAGACCCCAAATCTTCATCTGTAATATTCTTGGCTTTAGGTTCATGATTAGTCAACAATTTGTTTGGCTTCATATGTTAACTCTTTTTTTCAGTCACCAGGTTCCAGACGCTACCATGATACCAACGGAACTTCCTTGGTCAGACAACCAATGTGTCCTGGAGCCCCGCTTGCCCAGAGCTCTGCCCCACTAGGGAAAGAGAAAGACAGGCTGGAACTATGGATTGACCGTCAATGCCCATGTTCAGCAGGGAAGCCGGTAGCCAACCCCCTCCCGTCTCCCATCCTCCCTTATCTCCAAACTCAGTGGCCAGTCACCTAACTCAAGTTGGACGTGCTAAAATTGACCCAGTCTGGAAAAGAGAAATTTCCCATGAGTGGTCATCCCACTTCCGGTTATCTTGTCCATCTCCAAAACTCTCTCCCTTTACACTGTCTGAACTGGAAGACGCTTTGAAGAGGGTTAAACCGGGAACAGCTGCTGGCTATGATAACATCACCCCAGAACTCATTCTTAACCTGGGTCCCACGGCAAAGAAGTGGCTCGCTTCATTCCTGTCCCACATCTTGGAATCTATGCCCAAAGTTTGGTGTCGTGCGAAGATTATAGCGGTTTTGAAACCAAAGAAAGACCCAACACTGGCCGCCAGCTATAGACCAATTTCTCTCCTCTCCGTGTGTTACAAACTCCTTGAGAGGATGCTTCTGTCACGTATTTCTCATCTTACAGAGAAATTCCTATCACCCGCCCAAGCTGGTTTCCGCCCAGGAAGATCTACCTGCGAACAAGCCCTGGGCCTCTCAACTTACATTGAAAATGGATTCCAGAAGAATTTAAAGACGGGTGCTGTCTTTGTTGATCTCACAGCAGCCTATGACACGGTTTGGCACCGTGGTCACCTAGTCAAGATCTCAAGATGCCTGCCTCCATGGGTGGCCAACACTATTATCGTTTCTTCTCCAAAACAGAAGATTCCGGGTGCATCTGGGTGACAAGTCTAGCAGATGGAGACTTGTCTCAAGTGGCCCTCCCAGGGCTCTGTTCTGGCTCCACCGCTATTCAATATTTAGATCAATGACCTCCCAGAAACTTCTTCAAGGAAGTTCATCTACGCCGATGACATCTGCTGTGCAACTCAGGCATCAAAGTTCGACATCCTCGAGGAAACACTCACAAAAGACATGTCTCTGATATCTGATTACTGTAAAAAATGGCTACTAATCCCTAGCACTGCAAAAACGGTATCATCTGTTTTTCATCTACACCATGCCTCGGCCTTGCATGAGCTTAATGTGCAGCTTGGCGATACGAGAATCTGGCATGAAGCCCAGCCAGTCTATCTTGGCGTTACTCTCGATCGCACCCTGTCATTTCACGAACA
Organism: Erinaceus europaeus; assembly: GCF_950295315.1. Taxonomy (NCBI): domain Eukaryota; kingdom Metazoa; phylum Chordata; class Mammalia; order Eulipotyphla; family Erinaceidae; genus Erinaceus; species Erinaceus europaeus. The sequence goes on along the minus strand of NC_080163.1, from coordinate 125,920,070 downwards.
TCTCATAAAAACTGCAGCAAAGGTGGGCGCGAGGAATAACATCATTGCAAGACTGGCCAGCTCCTCATGGGGCGCGAGCACTTCCACACTACGATCATCATCTCTGGCATTATGCTATTCCACTGCAGAATACTGTGCCCCAGTATGGTTCCGTAGCCCCCATGTCCACTTGGTCGATTCCAAATTATATTCCTCCATGAGGATAATTTCTGGAACCATCCGTTCCACCCCAGTTCCATGGCTGGCAGTTCTTAGCAACATCGCCCCGCCAGATATTCGTCAGGATGCGGCATCATCTAAGTTCATTTCCCATGTCTACGCTCGACCGGACCTGCCAATATACACGGATATCTTTGCCCACCCTGTCCAACGTTTGACGTCTCGTCACCCAATCTGGTCCCCTATGCCTACACTGAACTTCTCTGTTCCAGACTCTTGGAAACAGAGTTGGCAGTCAGCTGAGGTAAAGAACAAACATCTCATCACAGACCCCTGCAAGCGTCAACCCGGCTTTGACCTAGCACGTTATGATTGGGCCCTCCTCAATCGCTATCGAACAGGCCATGGCCGGTGCGCCGCTATGTTCCATCGCTGGGGAGCCAGAGACGACCCGAACTGCCCCTGCGGCTACAGACAATGACCCACATAGTCAACGACTGCCACCTCTCCAGATTCAAAGGAGGTCTCGAAACTTTACATCAGGCTCAACCTGACGCTGTTGACTGGCTACGGAAGAAGGGCAAACAAGAAGAAGAAGGAGAAGGAGGAGAAGGAGAAGGAGAAGGAGAAGGAGAAGGAGAAGAAGGAAGAAGGAGGAGGAGGAGGAGGAGGAGGAGGAGGAGAAGGAGAAGGAGAAGGAGAAGAAGAAGAAGGAGGGAAGCAATTACAGAAGTTATCGGGGCAGGGAATGAGATACGGAGTTTGGTGGTGAGAACTGTGTGGAGTTGTACCCCTCTTATCCTATGGTTTTTGTCAGTAGAGAAACAGGCTGGGACTATGGACCAACCTGTCAATGCCCATGTTCAGCGGGGAAACAATTACAGAAGCCAGACCTTCCACCTTCTGCACCTGATAATGACCCTGGCTCTATACTCCCAGAGGGATAAAGAATTGGAAAGCTATCAGGGGAGGGGTTGGGATACAGAGTTCTGGTGGTGGGAACTGTGTGGAGTTGTACCCCTCTTATCCTAAGGTTTTTGTCAGGGTTTTCTTTTTATAAAAAGAAATTTTAAAAATAAATTAAATAAATAAAAGCTAATAAAAATTATATTAGTTTTTGAAAAGCCTATTGAGAGCAAACTTCATGCATTTGAAAGGCTTTAAGAGTACTGGCAGTGTCCTCTATTATGAAAACCTGGTGATAATGAGACTCACTTTATAATTTATTAAGGTATATATTTATAATTTTGACAAGAAATTAATCAATGGAATGGATAAAATATACAAGGAAAATAAAAATATAAGATAAAAACAAATAAAAAGCAATCAATAAAAAGCAGATTTAATCTAATTAATAACTGTTTTGCATATTTAGTATGCATCATTCATTGTACTATGGGCCAGGACTATATAGTAGTGCAAAAAGCAAAAATAGGTCTTTCCCTCGTGAATATCAGAGGAGACAGAGATCAACCAAATAGCAAAAAAAAAAAAGACATATCTATACCCCCAAATAGGGGAATACATAGGGGAAGATGAGCAGAGGGCACTAGACCCAAATTTCACTGGGACCTGAAACACTTGTCACCAGGAATATTTGTTTTTATACTACCACTAAAGGAGAATCAAATCTGAAAAACACTAGAAATCAGGCACTCTTTTGTTTGTCTGAGAGAGAAGAGGAAAAAGAAAGGACAGTCAGAAGTAGTAGTAGGTATAGGTGTGACTAAGGAAGTGAAGGCAGGACCACGTGTGCGGGGGTGGGAGGTGGGGGGTAGACAAAAACTATTTATAAATAGATAGATCTATAGACATAGATAGATATATAAAGCCAGCCCATCCCCATGACCTTGAGAGAATTACTGCAGTTTCCGATGGGGAAGATGGGAACACAGAACTCTGGTGAACTCTGGTGGTAGGAATGATGTGGAATTATATACCTATTATCTAATAATTTTGTAAATCACTATTAAATCACTAATTCAAAGAAGTCTTAGGGCACCAGGTAGTGAAGCACCAGGTTAAATGCACATAGTACTGTGAAGCACAGGGATCCTCCAGCTCCCCACCTGCAGGGGGGGTTGCTTCACAAGCAGTGAAGCAGGTCTGCAAGTGTCTCTCTTTGTCTCCCTCTCTATCTTCCCCTCCCCTCTCAATTTCTCTCTGTCCTATCCAATAAAATAGAAAGAAAAAAAAAAAGGCTGCCAAGAGCAGTGGATTCACAGTGCCCACACCGAGCCCCAGCGACAACCCTGGAGGCAAATAAATAAATGAATCTTATTTAAAAATAGAGGAACCAAGAAGATAGTTCAATATTAGACCACAGAACTTGTATGCCTGAGGTCCCAGAGGTCCCTGGTTCAATTCCCAGCAGCATCTTATACCAGAACTGATTTCAATCTCTCTTTCTCTTTCTTTCTCATAAAAATAAATTAATACTATTAAGTGTAGGGAAGATACTAGGACATAAAACAGGGGGGCTGGGCAGTGGAGCACCAGTTAAGTGCACAAATAGTAAGAAACACAAGGGCCCCCAGAAATATTTGGATTCTAGCCCCTGCTCCCCACCTATGGGGGGAGGGTCACTTCACAAGCAGTGACGTAGATCTGCAGGTGTCTATCTTTCTTTCTCTCTCTCTCCCCTCTCAATTTCTTTCTGTCCTATCAAATAATAAAATAAATAAATAAATTTTAAAAGAACATAAAAGTCAAAGAAAAAATTGTTGTATGAGCAACGGATTCATAGTGCAGGCACCAAGCCCCAGCAATAACCCTGGAGGCAAAAAATATATAAAAAAATATGAACATAAGGTGAAATATATAAGCAAAATTTGTATTTTAAAAGTGTTTGTAGCAGAAAGAGGTATCAGAACACCACTCTGCCGTTTAATGTAGTGCTAGAGCTGAAATCTAAGGACTCACACATAAGAGACATGCCCTTTATACGTGTGGTCTAGTGCTGAGTCAACTCACCCTCCATTGCTAGGAGTTCAATATGGTATTTATTCATTGACCATGGAAATCAGCTTGAACTAGGATGGTAGTGGAACAAATTGAGTTATTTAAGAAATGAAACTGATAGCTCCTGGTGTCTAAATTAATTGCTCTTACCAAACAAGTAGAATTGTAAAGGGTAGACTTTAGCTTACCATAACAAAACATTATCCAAAAGCTAACACACTAAGTCCAAATGAAAATGAGATTATCTTTTAAAACAGAGCAACCATTTTTCCTTGGAAAGTTGCCTGGAGGTAACTGGGTGATCATATGTAATAGATGTGTGCCCTAGAGGAGGAACTAGACTATATGGCACTTAAGACGCTATAAACTCTTAAGACTCTTAAAATTAGTTGTAATAGTAGGCCATTTAAACAACTTGAAGTAACACAGGTAGGAAAGAAAGAAGAATGTGTTATTTCATATCTCAGTTTTCTTCTCTATTTGAGTTCCTTTTTTTTTTCTTCCTTCAGGAAAATACAGTTAAACTACTATCTGTAGACAGTTAAAAAGAAGGTAGGTAGTGCACACCAGGTTGAGGGCACACATCACACATTATAGTGCACAAGGACACCGATTTGAGTCCCCAGTCCCCCCCACCTGAAGGTAGAAAGCTTCATAAGTGGTGAAGCAGAGCTGCAGGGGACTCTCTGTCTCTTTCTCTCTCTCTGCCTCTATCTCCCCCTAACCTGGCTGTCTCTATCCAAAAAATAAAGATTTAAAAAGAGAAAGTAGATAATATTTTTTAAAGTTTTAGTTCTAATATTTTGTATTACTTTCTGTTCAGTTGCACATATAATCTTCATTTTAGTAAACACTCACTGCTTTAAATTCAAAAACATATAGCCATGGTACCATTGTAGTTTGTCCACCACGCAACTGAATCTAAGTACAGTATACAATAGTAAAAAAAAAAAAAAAAAAAGAAGAAGAAGTTTCAGAAAACACTATTCTGCCAATTCCAATCAAGATGTGAACACCATGCCTACAAAATATAAACATATAATTCATGGGAAAATGCCCTGAAGAGCATATAATTATGCTGAAAGGATGACCAACAGTTCTCAAGACCAATCTTTTCCTCAATGATAATAATGCCAGAGTATAAACTGGCTAATACCAATGTCACTGAAATTGAGCCCCCACCAAAAGTATAAGGTGAATGGAGTCATCACTTTTTCAGAAATAGCATGGCTTAAAACAGTGCTGATAAACATCTACTCAAACTGAAGCAGATTTCCTATCCTGATTAACTCATTTAACGGGAATTCCTTCATATACCAACACACAAACTGACTTACACAATCCCTCTTAAACAATACCCAATGTACAACTGTGTTTTTTAAATATTTTTAATGTTTATTTATTTATTTATACCATTTTGTTGCCCTTGTTATTTTGTTGTTGCAGTTATTGATGTCATTGTTGTTGGATAGGCCAGAGAGAAATGGAGAGAGGAGGGGAAGATAGACAGGGGGAAAGAAAGATAAACACCTGCAGACCTGCTTCACCATTTGTGAAGCGACTCCCCTGCAGGTGGAGAGCTGAGGGCTCAAACCAGAATCCTTACGCCAGTCCTTGCACTTCTTTGCGCTTTGTGCCACCTGCGCTTAACCCACTGTGCACTCAACTGTGTTTTTGTGCTATAAACACAGGGAAGCAGGAAAATGCTCTTGTTCTTTTTTGTGTTCTTAGAATGACATTTTCCAGCCTATATCTGGGATTTTAAATAGAATAGAGTTCTATAGAAGAAATACCACCTAGAAACAACAGAAGAGCAAAGGCAATTCATAGGCACTATTTAATACATCATGAAATGACTAGTGGTACCTCACATGGCCTAACTTAAATCTTGTTTCTACTACTTGGTTGTGAGCTTCAGCATCTGAATCATAAAAATAGGATAATACTAGTAACCTCCCCACCCCCAAGAAAGCACTAAATAAGAATGTATGTAGATAATACAGTTTGTGTCTGACACAAAGTGAGCATTTATTGAATGCTATTATTACTATTAAAATTACTTTATACAAAAATATAAATAATTTGTACTTTATCAGTAAAAATGGACAATAATATATATACAGATAGACATAGGTGTATATATATTTGTATATAAATATAAAAATATAGATATATATTTATATACCTTTCCCATATCATCCTTGATCCAGCTTTCTGGTCCTTTTTCCAGCCATGACACCATCTCCCCAGACAATAACTAGGATCCACCTGCATATCAGATTTCAGGCTCAGGAAAAAAAAAAAAAACTAGTATAGCCACAGAACTAAAATATGCCTACTAGCTATCTACAGAATGGAGACCCCCCCCCCCAACTCTTCATCTGCACTATTCCAGCCTTTAGGTTCATGATTGCTCAACAATTTGTTTGGCTTTAAAACTCTCTTTTCAGCCACCAGGTTCACAGCAGCACAATTTTAATAATCCAAACTTGGAAGCAAACCAGTTGTCTAATAACAGAAGGATAAGTGACTAAGAAACTTGTGGTATATGTACACAATGTAATACCATTCAGCTATTAAAAGTGATGAGGTCAGTAAGCAGGGTGCTGTTGAGTCTCATATTTTGGGACTTTCACTAATTTTGTTAAGTGTTAGTTTAATTCCACTGTGGTCTGAGAAGATGCTTGGAATGACTTTAATGCTCTTGAATTTGTTGACACTATCTTTGTGGCCTAACATATGATCTATCCTTGAGAATGTTCAGTGTGGACTCAAAAAGAATGTGTATTCCAGTTTCTTGAGATGAAGGATGTTTAAAATGTTCAGAAGGTCTAGTCTATCTATCTATTTGCTTAATTCACTTCTTTCTTTATCGACTCTCTGTCTAGATTATCTATAAAGTTAATAGAGTGGGGTGCTGAAGTCTCCTACTATTACTGTATTACTATTGATATATTTTTGTAGCTCTTTCAGTAGATGTTTGACATAGTTAGAGGGTGCCTCATTGGGTGCATAAATGTTAGTAATTGTTAAATCATCCTGGTTGACTGATCTTCTGAGCATTATGTAATGTCTATGTCTATCTTATTACTTTATTTATCTTAAAGTCTACTGTGTCAGATATAAGAATAGCTGTTCCAACACAATAGGCCCCTTTGTGGGCTCCCATAGGACCTTGCCCTCAACATAGATCAACAAAGGGAGGCTGGATAACATACTCTATCTACCACCTGAGGAAGATGGCTCCTGAAATTGGGGCACCTTGGAACGTTCCTACTCATGACCACTGAATGTGAGCTCAGATCTATAGGGATGAAGAGGTCACATGGGCTCCTGAGCTGAATATGGGCCCCAGATCACATCAAATCAATAGGGTCTGCAAGTCAACAATATTTATACACCTTTCCCATATTTGGGAGCTACTCTCTTCCCTGATCTGCTTTCTGGTCCTTTATGCAGCTATGACATCATCTCCCCAAACAATAACTAGGATCCACCTGTATAGCAGATGTTAGGCTCAGGGAAGCAAAAAAAAAAAAAAACAACTAACATAGTCATGGGCCCTTTGGAATATAACTAAAATAGGCCTACTATCTACAAAATGGAGACCCCCCCCCAACTCATCATCTGAACTATTATAACCTTTAGGTTCATGATTAGTCAACAATTTGTTTGGCTTTGTATGTTAACTCTTTTTTCAGCCGCCAGGTTCCAGATGCTACCATGATGCCAACCGGACTTGCCTAGGCAGATGACCCCACCATTGTGTCCTGGAGCCCTGCTTCCCCAGAACCCCACCCCATTAAGGAAAGAGAGAGACCAGCTGGGGGTATGAATTGACCTGCCAATGCCCATGTTCAGTGGGGAAGCAATTACAGAAGCCAGACCTTCCACCTTCTGCACCCCATAATGATCCTGGGTCCATATTCCAGAGGGTTATAGAATAGGCCAACTATCAGGGAAGGGGTTGGGATATGGGGTTCTGGTGGTGGGACTTGTGTGGAGTTATAACCCTCTTATTCTATGTTTTTTGTCAGTGTTTTCTTTTTATAAATAAAAATTTAAAAAAAAGAGTAGCTGTTCCTGCTCTTTATTTGTAGTCTGTTATCTTGGATGATAGTTTTCCATCCTTTCACTTTGATTCTGTGTTTGTCTTGTTGACTTAGGTAGGATTCCTGCTAAAAACCCATGGTTATGTAGTGTTTTCTGGTCCATCTTTCTAGTCTGTGCTTTTTAATGGGTGAATGTAGGCCACTGACATTTATTGGCGTTATGGATTTAAGATATTTTAATGCCATTATTCTAAACTTTTAGAGTGTTCTAATATATGGCATATATTTGGTGATGTTGTTATTTATAGGAGACCTTTTTGAACTTCTTGCAGAGCAGGTTTGACAATAGCTGATTCCTCTGTTGTTGTTTTTTAATATTTTATTTATTTATTCCCTTTTGTTGCCCTTGTTGTTTTATTGTTGTAGTTATTATTGTTGTTGTCGTTGTTGGATAGGACAGAGAGAAATGGAGAGAGGAGGGGAAGACAGAGAGGAAGAAAGATAGACACCTGCAGACCTGCTTCACTGCCTGTGAAGCTATTCCCCTGCAGGTGGGGAGCCGGGATTCGAACCGGGATCCTTATGCCGTTCCTTGTGCTTTGCGCCACCTGCACTTAACCCACTGCGCTACAGCCCGACTCCCCCTCTAACTGTTGTTTATCTGAAGTTTTTATCCCTCCTTCTAGTCTGAATGACAGTCTAGCAGGATATAATATTCTTGGTTGACAGCATTTCCATTGAGTGCTAGATATCTGGCCAATCTCTTCTGGCTTTTAAAGTTTGCATGAATAAGACTGCTGATAATCTTATGGGTTTTCCTCTGTATGTGATTCTTTGTTTTTCCTGTAGCCTTCAGAATCCTTTCTTTCTCCTTATTCCATTCCACTCTTAAGTATGACGTGTCCTTAGGTCTAGGTCAATTCTTTTTGGGACTCTCTGGGCTTCTTGAATCATTATGTCCTTTCTATTGTTTAGAGTAGATAAGTTTTCTTCTATTATCTCCTCAAGTATGCTTTCTTCCTCTTCCTCTCTGGTAGGCGAATAATGTGTATATTACTTCTTTTTAGGTCATTCCATATGTCTCCATTGTTTTCAGTGTCTATGAATTTTTTTTTTTTTTAGTTATCTTACTTCTTTCTTAGTTTTCTAAGCAATATTCATCTTGGATCCTGCTAATTCTGTTTTCTGCTCCCATTATTCTGCTCTCACTTCCCTCAGCTCCATTCCTTAGTTCAGCTATTCGGTTACCATGTTCAGTTACCCTAGTAACTTGTTCAGTTTTTTGGGCTCTTCACTCAACTATTTCAATTTTCAACTTTCTAATTACCTTGAGATAGTTCAGGTTTTCTTTCACAGCCTCATTTGTTGTTTCCCCATGTCTGATAATATTTCCATCAAAGGCTTTCCTCACTCTTGTGATTATAGCATCAATTAATGTTTGGATGTCTTCATCATCATTTGTTTCTGGGTCCTAGTTCATAGCTACAGTCATTGTTTTTGCCTTGACCACTGTATTCTGTGTCTTTTGAGATTTATGCTATGGAAGTTTATCTATGTAGATTTGTACAGATATTCTCATCAATGTACTTATCTCTGTGTGGTATATGTGGAGCCTGTTTCCTCTGCAGCTACAAATGGATCCTGACAAGAGTCCTGGAGGGATCCCTAAAAGACAGGATTTTTCTTTCCTTGAGATGAAGGCAGGGTACACCAGGGGCCCTCTATAGAGGCTAGCAGCTCCCAAGAAACAGAACAATATACCACACGTTTCTCTGACCTGACTGCAGTGTATCAATCAGGTGAAATTTGCCACTGAATCCTTGGTCAGGTTTTAGATTCTGTGTAGAGAAGCAGAAGTTGTATTCTAACTTCAGTAACTAATGTGGTTCCTCTGTGACTGTTGATCACTTTAGGGTGTAGATGCTGGTTGTGGAGGAGATCTTTAGTAATGGGTAAAGATCTCTAGTAGACTGTGGGGTAGCTGTCATTACTCAAGATCCAGCTGCCCCAATCACTGGCAAATAACAGCCTAATAAAGAGAGACATGTGAACCTTAAAAAAAAAAAAAAAAAAGCAAGCCAATGGGACAGAGATGTATGCTGGGGACTTCAGAAAGATAGATTCAGTATTTGATGTCCTACCTAGGTCTCCCTTTGAAGTCAGTGTACCCATACCATCATGTGTCCATTTTTTATCTCATCAGAATATATTTTCTGCAGCTGAAGACTCACAGATGTGTGCTTCAAAGAGAAATACCCTCTGCCACAGGTAACTGTCCTGCTCAAGAATGCACTCACTCCCACAGGAATCCCACCAGTGATGACTGACTGATGCAGTAATACAAACATCTAACTCCAAAATGACAATTAGGGACATTTTTTTGAGCAAGATATTTTTTTTGTGATTAATAATGGTCTACAAAATTGTAAGATTATAGGGTAAATTTCCACACTGCACCAGTCACCAAGTTGTTACCACCACCCCCAACAATAACCACCACAGTTCTCAAAAAAAAAAAAACTTAGAGACAGTTTTGTTTCATTTATTTATTTTGCAAATTCATATCAGCTCTCTAGATTCCACATGAATTAAACCATCCAGTAGCTGTTTTTCACCTCTTTAATTATTTCAGTAAGAATAATATCTCCATTCACCTTGTAATTATACTAAGTGGGGGAAAACTAAAAGCTTCCCCCCTAAAATCTGAAATTAGACAATGATGACCACTATCAAAACTGTTATTCAACACAATCTGGGAGACCCTCACCACTGCAATCAGACAAGAAAGAGATACAAAAGAAATACATATTGGAAAAGAAGAAAGCACTCCTGAGGGTGAAAAAGGGAAAAATGAAAAAATATCATGCTTCCCAACTTCAGTTTATACTATAAAACAATAATTAAATTATAGTAATGAAGTAAAAATGGACACTTGGACCAATGGAACATAATCAAGAGCCCAGAAATAAACCTACACATGTACAGCCACCACCTACTAATTGACAAAGGGCCAAAACCATTCAGTGGGAGAAAGAGAGTTTCTTTAACAAATGGTGTAAGGAAAACTGAAAAGCCACATGTATAAAAATGAAACTAGATCACCATTTAACACCATGTGACAAAATCAGCTCAAAATGTGTCAAAGATCTGGATACTAGAGCTGAAACTAATACAGTACATAGAAGAAAACATTGGTGAAACAGGGCAGGACCGTAACATCTAAAATGTATTTGGAGACTCAATCCCATTTGCATGTGAAACTAAAATGAAAAGATTAAATAAATGGGGTTACAGGGTTCAGTGGTAGTATACTTAGTTGAACACATATTACCAGGCTCAATGATCTGTGTTCAATCCCCTGGTCCACATCTATAGGGGGGAGGGAGGGAAATGATGGGTGTGCCTGAGGGGTGCCGGTGAGGGATATTCAGAAGCAGTGAAGAAGTACTGCAAGTGTCTCTTTCTCTTCCTCTATATCCCCCCTTCCACCTCAGTATCTCTCTGTATCCAGTAAGTTAATAAATATTTTTAAATTTTTTAAAGTTGGACTACACCAAACTGAAAAACTCCATACATCAAAAGGAAACTACACAAGGATATACAGGCAACCCAGTAATTAGGGCATTTCTAAAGACCATCCCAGCTCCAGAGCCTTCTATATAATTACTAACCTCAGTGAAAGTCAGCATCGCTACCTGTTTGACCCCACTGTCTTAGCTTCCTTACATGTCTATCTCCCAAGAATACTCTTCACTACCTACCACCACCACCACACCCCTGACCTCTACTCTCCATTTCAGAGCCCAGTTCCAAGCACCCCAGACTAAAATGGATAGGAATAAAACAGAGAAAAGATATGGAGCTGCAAATGGCAGGAGCAGCCACAAACCATAGGACAGTCTTTACGTGTGTTGGTGTGAAAAGGATTCTGTCAGACATGCTGAACTCACCATAGAATGGCTACTCTCAATTCAGTCATCACCCATAATGAAGGACAATGGCATGAATGTTTCAATTTGCTTTAAGGGACTTTTGTTGGCTAATAAATCTAGACAAGATCTGGGGGGTAGGAAAAATGGAACCTTCACCTTCATGGACAATCTGAAGGAATCTTAAAACAAGGAGGGAATAAAACCACAGAGGAAGCAGTAGAGAACATTTACTCACAAGATGGTCATGGCAGCCTAGAAGCATACCTCCATTTTCATTCCTTTAAAAAAAAAGATTTATTGAAAGGCTACTATGTGCCCAGCAATGATGACTAATATTGTTCCCACAATTGGGAACACAATCATGACTAATACAGATATGGTCTTGCCCTCATGGAACATGGAACCTAACAGAAAATGCTGAAGCTCAATAATGGAACCTTTTTCTCAATCAAAATGGTTACAGGAAATCTAGTACATAAAATCAGATAGATGCATTTTTTTTTGGAGTAGATGTCTTTTACAAATTTAACTTGTGATAGTTTCTAATCTCTGAGTTAAGTTGTGAGAGCAACGAAGCCTATTTTTATTAAGAACATGAGATATAAGAATGTTAACTGTCTTCCTATAACATTCTCAGAACTTTATATATGCATTTGGTTTGCTTATAAATGAGAAAAAATATTTAAAATATTTGATCTGCTACTGGAAGTAGTGTCAGTTCCATACTTCCAGAGGGGAAGTAAACCAGAGGAGTCTGTATTCCCATCCCGCCAAAGGACCAAAAACCTTTGTCACCAGCAGTCTTGTTCTCATACCATCAGTGAAAGGGAATCAACTCTGGAAAACACCAGAGAGTGAAATGAAAAAAGGAAAGACACTTAGAAAAAGTAGTAGGTATGGGGTGAACTAGAATGGAAGTGTTTTGTTTTGCTTCAGGGGTTATTGCTGTGGCTCAGTGCAGCTCCTGGAGGCTATTTTTTCCCTTTTTGTTGTCCTTGTTGTTTATCATTGTTGTTGTTATTACTGTTGTTATTGTTGCCGCTGTTGTCTGATAGGTCAGAGAGCAATCAAGAGAGGAGAGGAAGACAGAGAGGGAGAGAGAAAGATAGACACCTGCAGACCTGCTTCACCCTTTGTGAAGTGACCTTCCTGCAGGTGAGGAGCCTGGGGCTAGAATCTGGATCCTTATGCAGGTCTTTGCACTTCGAGCCAAGTGTGCTTAATCTGCTGCGCTAGCGCCGGGCCCCTCAATCCCAGCATTTGTATAAACTCCATGACGTGTCAGTAAGGTCTCTTGAGACATACTTTTCAAAATACTGGACTACACCACAAGGAAATTAAAAGTCAAAGAAAGTCCTGGATGAAGAACCTGAAGACAGGGGAGTTGTGCTGTAGCGCAGCGGGTTAAGCACAGGTAGCACATAGCGCAAGAACCAGGGGAAGGATTCCGGTTCCAGCCCTGACTCTCCACCTGCAGGGGAGTTGCTTCACAAGCATTGAAGCAGATCTGCAGGTGTCTATCTTTCTCTCCCCCTCTCTCTCGTCCCCCTCCTCTCTCCATTTCTCTCTGCCCTATCCAACAACGATGACAATAACTACAACAATAAAACAACAAGGGCAACAAAAGGGAATAAATAAATATTTTAAAAAATTATTTAAGAAAACAGAATTGGGGGGCGGAGCCAAGATGGCGACTGGAAAGTAGCAGCACCCCTGGGCTCTGACAACCACTGCTAGAAAGCCTTGAAATCCTGGCCTTCAGAGGGACAAGCAAGGAGGCATCCTAAACGTGGACCAAGGAGCCACCAGGTTCCGGATGCCAGCAAGATGCTGACCAGACTTCCCTGTACAGACGACCCCATCAATGTGTACTGCAGCTCCACTTCCTCAGAACCCCACCCTACTAGGGAAAGAGAGAGGCAGACTGGGAGTATGGATCGACCAGTCAATGCCCATGTTCAGCAGGGAAGCAATTACAGAAGCCAGACCTTCCACCCTCTGCAACCCACAATGACCCTGGATCCATACTCCCAGAGAGACAGAGAATGGGAAGGCTATCAGGGGAGGGGGTGGGATATGGAGATTGGGTTATGGGAATTGTGCGGAATTGTACCCCTCTTATTCTATGGTTTTGTTGATGTCTCCTTTCTTAAATAAAAAAAAAAATTTAAAAAAAGAATCTGGAGGAAGGGTGGAGATCTTTTTGTCACAGGATTTACTTACAAGCCAGTGTGTGGCTCAGAGCCCATGTCTCAGGGATGTGCCCTCAGGTCTTCACAGTAGTGCTTCTCATTTGTAAGTCAACATGGTGATGGATCAACTCGGGGAGGGTTCTTGGAGACATTAAGTAACTACAGTCAAACGGGAATAGTTGGGGTTAGGCAGTAGTGCAGTGGGTTAAGCACACATGGTGCAAAGCGCAAGAACCAGTAAGGATCCAGGTTTGAGCCCCCAGCTCCCCACCTGCAGTGGGGGTCACTTCACAAGTGGTGAAGCAGGTCTACAGGTGTCTGTTTGTCTCTCCTCCTCTCTGTCTCCCCTCCTCTCTCGATTTCTCTCTGTACTATCCAACAACAACAATAGCAATGACAACAATGATAATAATGAAAACAACAAGGGTAACAACCAGAGCAATAAAATGGGGGGAAAAATGGCCTCCAGGAGCAGTGGATTCGTAGTGTAGGCACCAAGTCCCAGCAATAACCCTGGAAGCAAAAAATTACAAAGAGGGAATAGTTTGGGAGCAGTGTCTTACACATCAGAAAAATGTAGAACATGGACAGGAGAGATGGCATAATGGTTATGCAAAGAGATTTTCCTGCCTGAGGCTCTTAAATCCAGTTCAATCCCCTACACCACCATAAGCCAAAACTGAGCAGTGCTCTGGTTAAAAAAAAAAAAAAAAAAAAAAAACAGTAGAACATAACAGACCAATAGCCCTCCAAAGTTCTTAGGAAACTATGGACTTACAAAGTCTTGGTCAACTGACGTTGGCATTCAAATGATGTGCCCTCTAAAGTGATGTGCCTTCTGGAGGAGTTGGCACCTCTACCGACAGGTTAAGGCTAACTAGGCAGTGTTGAGGAAGACAATGAACTACAGGAAGGGGTAAGGGACCAAAGGAAATATTTGACAACTTCCATCATTCATTGCACCACAGCAGGAGATACACATAAGGCAAGTATGAATTTCAGACCTATAAAAGGCTACCTTCAAAGGTCTAGTACCTCCTATGCTGACCACCCACAAAACAACATTCAAGTATGACAAAATGCCTAAGGCCGGCAGAGTTCTGAGATCTCAAGTTTTGCTTCTCCTCTCCCCCATCAGCTCCCTACACGTGCGCGTGCATACGCGCACACACACACACACACACACACAAGATGACAATAGCTACAAACAAATATTGAAAGAATCGACAAGTTTCAGTCAGAAAAGAGAGGTTTCAGAAATCGATGAAGTCTCAAGTTACAGTACAGATCACCAAAGTTCAAAAGGACTAAAAGACATGTCTAGACTCACACTGTGATTGAATGGTGGCATGCATTACTCAGGTTATAACCAGAAAATCAGAACCCCAAGAATACATGCATTAAGAGATTTATTGCAAGGAACTGACTTTTGTGGCTGTAGGGTTAGGGAGACAAGTCCAAAGGCCATAGGGCAGCTGATTAGGAAGGACACGCTGGAACTCTTTCAGATTGATCCTGCTATGAAGAGATGGATTTTCTTCTTTATGTAAGCATCCATTCTCTCCTAAATACCATTCCTCTGAGGAATCAGGCCCACCAGAATTATCTAGAACAATCTTCTTCATTTAAAGTCAACTGATATGGGCCTTAATCACATCTACAAATACCTTCACTGTAACAAATAGATTAGAGTTTAAATAAATAATTATGGGATGGAATTAGCCATACTGACACATCAATCATCATCACCTGTTTATCAATAGCACCACAGTGATATGTTCATGCTAGCACTGCTTTCAGAGAAATGTGGGTGTGACAAACCCTTAAGGAGAAACTGTATCCCCAATCCTAAACTATGCAAGATCTTTTCCCAAAATAAACTTTATACAGAAAGGTTCAGTATGACCGCATTATACATGTTCTATGTTTTCTCCCTCCAGCTGAAACTCCTGAAGACTCAACTATCATAAGAGAAGCACTGATAGCACTTATGGAAATCACTTCTAGAATTTAAGTCCAATAACCCAAAGTGTAAACCATAATTTTCTATTATTCAAGTCATCCAGGGTAAATTAGCATATGCAGAATCACAAGATGGAGATGGCTGATCCATTCTCACTGTACCCCCTGGAGATCACATTCATTCCCTCCTCACCAGCATATCCAGGATTCAATAAAGTGTTGAATCCATCTAAAGTGTTTCTACACCCACATTTCCCACCCACCCCCATCACAAGCCCTCCCAGTCTACCAACACACTCTATAAAATACATGTTCACCAAGACTGCCAAAGACTTATTGGTTACTAAATCCAAAGAGAAATGTTTGATTACCTTGTCAAAATATGATTTTCCATTGTCTCCATTAACAGCAAAGTTTCTTGGGTTTTTTTTTCTGTTTTTAAATATATTTTTATTTATTTATCTTAATAAGAGAGAGGTAGAGGCCAGAATACTGCTCAGTTGTGGCTTATGGTGGTGCCTGGGGCTTTCAAGGCCTCATGCAAAAAAGTCTGATGTACAAAACATTGCGCTGTTCGCCTACTATCATAGTTTCATTATTCACAACCTAGGAATGGAAGCAACCTTAATGCCCATTGACAGATGACTGATAAAAGAAGTTATGGGGTTTTTACTTTGGTGCCCTACTTACAATTTGGTCAGGTCCTGCTTTTAGTTTCCCTTTCAGATCTTCTTACTCAACTTCTGTAATCTTACAATCTTGTAAACTATTATTAAATTACTAATAAAAATTATATTAAATATAAAAAAGAATACTGTGCTAGCTCCTCTCCCTACCTCTTATTTTTTCTTCTACCATTCATATTATATCTTGCAAATGTGATCTTTCTCTTTTTCCATCCTTATAGTTGTTCATTTCCTCTAGTACTCACTTCATCATTGGGCCCTCCTCATATTTACACAATGTCCTTTGCTTTTGTTCTAATTTACTTACTAATGATCTCTATCTACCTTTGAGTTTCAGGCTCATGTGATTATCCCTATGTACATCTGTACCTGAATGTTCCACAAATACTCCAAAATCATTGCCCTTTCCACTATTTATTTTCATCAAAGCAAAAGCTTATTCCTAGGGAGTCGGGTGGTAGCGCAACAGGTTAAGTGCAGGTGGCGCAAAGCACAAGGCCTGGTGTGAAGATCCTGGTTTGAGTCCCCAGCTCCCCACCTGCAGGGGAGTCGTTTCACAGGTGGTGAAGCAGGTCTGCAGGTGTCTATCTTTCTCTCCCCCTCTCTCCATTTCTCTCTGTCCTATCCAGCAATGACAACATCAACAACAACTACAACAACAAAACAAGGGAAACAAAAGGGAAAATAAATAATAAAACAAAATTTTTCCTGAGTTCTCTATCTTCACTACAGATTGCAACAACTAATGGTTCAAAACAGAAATCAGTAAATTATCCCTCAACTCCTGCCTTTCCCTCAATCTTGTGAATCAAGTTTTATTGGTCAGGTGGGATTAAGGGTGGGGGAATAAAGATGAAAATTAAACTCTGCAGTAACTTTTGCAGCTAGGTGCAAAAGTTATATTATTATAACTTAATATATAACATAATACTATATTATAGCATTATATTATATTATATTATATTATAGCCATACAATGAAGTTCAAACCAGAGAGATGAAAGTAAGATTGTGTGGCTTTTTGTAGAGGATGAATCAAAGTTTTTTTGTTTGTTTGTTTGTTTTGTTTTGTTTTGCCTCCAAGGTTATCACTGGGGCATGGTGCCTGCACTACGAGTCCACTGCTCACAGTGGTCTTTTTTTTTTTTTCCATTTTGTTGTTGCTGCTATTGTTGTTACTGGATAGGTCAGAGAGAAATTGAGAGAGGTGGGGAAGACAGAGAGGGGGAGAGAAAGTAGACACCTGCAGACCTACTTCACAGTTTGTGAAAAAACAGCGCGCCCCCCCCCCATGCAGGTGGGGAGCCAGGGGCTCGGACCGGGGTCCTTCTGCTGGTGCTTGTGCTCTGCACAATGTGCACTTAACCTGGTCCATCACCACCGGGCCCCCAGGATGAATCAATTTTTACCCTTCCTGCCTTGCTGTTTCCACTATCCTCTTACCACAAATGACAAGAGTTTTTGTTTTTTTATCTTCAGCTATGTCTTCTGTACTCAATCACTGATGATTGGTCGAAGATGAAAAAGACAAAAGGAACATATCATGATCGGAACTTAAAGGCATCATCTTAAGTGAGACATGCCAGGAGAAAGACCACTTACAGGTGGAACTTAAGAATAAAGAACAGGGGGGTCGGGCGGTGGCGCAGTGGGTTAAGCGCATGTGGCAAAAAGCGCAGGGACCGGCGTAAGAATCCTGGTTCGAGCCCCCGGCTCCCCACCTGCAGGGGAGTCGCTTCACAGGCGGTGAAGCAGGTCTGCAGGTGTCTATCTTTCTCTCCCCTCTCTCTCTGTCTTCCCCTCCTCTCTCCATTTCTCTCTGTCCTATCCAACAACAAAGCAACACCAACAATGGCAATAATAACCGCAATGAGGCTGCAACAACTAGGGCAACAAAAAGGGGGAAAAATGGCCTCCAGGAGCGGTGGATTCATGGTGCAGGCACCGAGCCCAGCAATAACCCTGGAGGAGGGAAAATAAATAAATAAATAAAAAATAAATAAATAAATAAAAAAGAATAAAGAACAGGAGGCAGGGTGGTGGCACACCTAGTTAAGCTACACATTATCATGCTCATGTTTCTTGGTTTGAGCCCCTGATCCCCACCTGCAGGGGAGATGCTTCACAGGCAATGAAGCAGATCTCCAAGAGTCTTACTCTCTCCTTCTCTATCTTCCCCTTCCTTCTCAATTTCCATCTATCTTATCCAAATAAAATAGAAAGGGGAAAGGAAAAAATGGCCACCAGGAGCAATGGATTCAGTGACAGCACTGAACCCCAGTGATAATCCTGGTGGCAATACAAATAAAATAATAATTAAGAAATAAATAAAATACTTTTAAAAAGAACAGTAAGGGAGAACATAAAGTGACATTTGGACTGGGTAGTGTGACATACTGCACCAAAGCAAAGGACTCCAGGGAAGGAAGGAAAGGGACAGGATGAAGTGATATTGACATCCTGGTTTGTCTCCTAGACACTAATCAAGGGGAGATGAGAAGCTGTGCCTATGTATTAAAGGCTATACTGTAAACTATTAAACCCCAATAAAATAAAAAAGACAAAAGGAGGGAACTTTGGTAGTCTGAGAATTTCATGAGCACGAGCATCGCTCCAACCTTGGACTAACTCCTACCTTATTGCATGTGAAAATAAAAGAAAAAGAAACAGCTTTCTCAAAAGCAGTGTTCTGATGTTTTTTCTAACTGTAGAAGATTTAACATGGGCCAAGAAGTGGCACACCCAGTTGAGCCTACACCTTATCAGGGGCAAGGACCTCGGTTCGAGCCCTTGCTCTCCATCTGCAAGGGAGATGCTTTACCAGAGGAAAAGCAATTCTGCAGGTATTTTTCTTTCTCTCTCCCTCTCCAACTCTGTCTTCAATTTCTCTCTATCCTATCAAATAAAATAGAAAGAAAAGAAGAGAAGGAGACAAATGGTCACCATAGTGCCGGCAACAAGCCCCAGCAATAACCTTGGTGGCAAAATAAAATAAAAATAAAAGATTATATTTGTTTCACTAGAGGCATGAGAGTGGAGACAGACTCAGAATATCATTTAGGCATATGTGATGCCAGATACTGAACTCAGGATTTCATGATTGGAAGTCTAGAATTCTACCACTATGCCAATTCCAGGTCACATTTTGACATTTTCTATCATATATAGCTACACATGGTCCTTACTGATACAACAAACTGTTAATTTATCTTAAAAATCTATTGATTTCTCCATCTTTACTACCAATCCCTTAGTTCAAGACACCAATATTGCTTGTTTGAATTGCTGAAATAAGTCACCCTGCCTCTAGTTTTTTCAAATTTAATCTATTGAAGGCCATTCTGAGACTATGTGTCAATAATGTGAAAAATGCTCACATATTATTAGTCAAATAAAAATAAATTTGCTAACAAAAATGATAGTAATTAAGTTTTAAGAAATGTTTGTTATACTTGTATAGTGTACGTGGTGTGTGTGTGTGTGTGTGTGTGTGTGTGTGTGTGTGTGTGTATTTGTTTGTTAGGGCTAGAGAGATAGTTCACTGGAAGGGGCACATGTTACAGTGTGCAAGGTCCTAGGTTCAAGCCCACAGTCCCTACCTGCACAGGGAAAGCTTTGTGAGTGGTGAAGTAGGCATGGAGGTGTCTCTCTCTCTCCCTCTCTACCTCCCCCTACACTCTTGGTTTCTGACTGTCTCTATCTAATGAATAAAGATAATAAAAAATTAGAAAAGTAAATTAAATATTTATGAATTTTTATTTATAAAAATGATATATTTATTATTTTATTCATAAAATAAATTTAAAATAAAATAATTTCATCCTTATATTTGTATCTACAACAAAAAAACTAACATTTTAATTAATTCAATTCAACTAAATCAAAATTTAATTCAACTAAATGAAAACCAAGTTTATGCTACATGAATTATAATGGTCACCTTAGTCATCATTGTTTAGGCTTTAGAAGAGGTAAAAACTGCTTTCAAAAACATAATATATACATGTGCTTAATAAATTCTATAAACGTTATCATTTTAATTTCCTAATCTGAATTCCTATCACGTACTCTATGAAATCTCATTTCCCCAAAGGTTCCCTGTATTTCTCTTCCTCCATACTACACTTTTCCCATTGCACTGAAAACTGTGTTTTCCTGACTAATTGTTGCATTAAATTGTAGGATTATAGAGACTGCTATCTCAGGCAACACACCTGGTTAAGCACACATATTATGAAGCAGAAGGACCCAGGTTCAAGTGATGAAGCAGGTCTGCAGGCGTCTGTCTTTTTCTCCTACACTTTCTTTTTCCTCCAGGGTTATTTCTGGGGCTCAGTGCCTACACTATGAATCCACTGCTCCTGGAGAATTTTTTCCTTCTGTTGCTCTTGTTTATTGTTGTTTTTATTATTGTTGTTGTTATTGTTATTGTTGTTGTTAGATAGGACAGAGAGAAATGGAGAGAGGAGGGGAAGACAGAGAGGGGAAGAGAAAGTCAGACACCTGTAGACCTGCTTCATCACTTCTGAAGCGACATTCCTGCAGGTGGGGAGCCAGGAGCTGGAACCAGGATCTTTGCACTGGTCCTTGAGCTTCACTCCATGTATGCTTAACCTGATATGATATGCTACTGCCCAGCCCCCTTGTCTCACACTTTTATCTGCCTGTCCTCTCTCAGTTTCTCTCTGTCCTAGCTAATAAAAATTAGAAGGGAAAAAGGGTAAAAAAATGGTTGCCATGAGCAGTGGATTTGTAGTGCCCGAATGGAGCACCAGCAATAATCCTGGTGGCAATTAAAAAAAGAAAAGAGAATGCTACCTCATTGTTTCCTTAGTGGCTGTCATATATGTGGTGTTCTATTAATGTGAAATGAACAAACAAACAACAGTTATAAATTCAACCACATATATACCTCTCTTCAACATCCAAGAGATGCAGAAGCACCCATATTTTTACAACCTAAATGTGTGTCACCAATATTTAAGATCTTCTACAATAACCATGCCTGAATTATTCCTTAGCAATTGGTCAGACTTCAAAGATTCTTATATACACCTTGTTATCATTTTATTGGGAGGTTAATGGTTCACAGTATAGCTGTTGACACAAGTGCACAATCCCTCATCTCCCCATGATAGCTGTCTAAAACATCTCATCCCCAGCTTTGGTCCTTTTCCACCATCAAGAAGCAGAATCCTAAGTTCCCCTCCCACCAAACTCCTGCCTGCCCATCCTCCCCAAAGCCCTTTGTTTTGCTGCAATACACCAAACTTTATCCAAGTTTACTTTGTGTCTTTCCATTTAAGGATAGCTTTAAGTTTTAAGTCCCTGATCATACACAAGAGGGTATGACTTAGACAAAAAAGTTATTAAATATCTAAAAGGAGAAGTTTTTAAATAGTTTTGAAAAGTATATACTCATTCAATATTTCACCAAGTGCCTACTATGTGCCAGAGAATCAATTCAACTCATCTGAGACATTCTCTTTGAAGCTATTTGTCACTTTGAATTGGTATAGATCCCAAATGTTTTACCACTGGCCATCTACCATCTAGTCTACCACTACACGTGTTTCTTTGAGGAATTACTTCAGGCATTGTCAGGAAAAAAAAAAAAAAAAAAAAAAGGAAATGATATCAGGATAACAAGTAAGCTGTGTTGATT
This sequence comes from Erinaceus europaeus, assembly GCF_950295315.1. NCBI lineage: Eukaryota > Metazoa > Chordata > Mammalia > Eulipotyphla > Erinaceidae > Erinaceus > Erinaceus europaeus. The sequence continues at coordinate 125,898,462 of NC_080163.1, read as the reverse complement.
CTTGTGATTTTTCCCCCTGGCTTGTTAATATTTGAAACAATCAGAGGAAAGAGCTCTCACAAGTAAAGAGAAAAACAATGAAGTATAAAGATTTTAGAACGAAACTAGAAAGGCACTCAAGTATCTTCCTTTAGTATAAGTAGTGGTTGATTGTGGCTTCAAGAACCACTATGCTCTCTACTAGGTTAACTTGCCTGGCCAGGCTGCAAGTTACAAATGGAGAATCTACAAAAACACATTTCCTTACACAAATGTCTTTGAGACAAAATTAATTTTGATGAAAACTGTCCTCATTCAAAATGAAAGCCCTCTGCAATCTACAGAGAGAAAAAAGCACAAGTCCAATTTGAATGCTGTAAAGATTGACTGGTGGGGTGGGGTAGTGGCACACCTTGGTTGAGAGCACATGTGCAAGGACCAGGGTTCAAGCTCCCAATCCCAACTTGCAGGGGGAGAGCTTCACAAGTGATGAAGAAGTGCTGTAGGTGTCTCTCTTTCTCTCTCCCCCCTACCTACCCCTTACCTCTTGATTTCAGGCTGTCTCTATCCAATTTATTATAAATAAAGATTTTTTTTTAAAAAAAAGAATAGATTGAGGCCAGTCTATTATTATTAAGGCCAATCACGGGATGCATTGGATCGACCTTCCCGTGGTGCATCCCGTGAGTACCCATTCATTGGGGAAACTGAAGATCCTTCCTAGCCGACTGAATCCACATGGATCCCAGTCACTTTCAAAGCCATTAACTGGCTACGGAAGAAGGGCAAACGCTAGAAGAAGAAGAAAGGCCAAACACCAGCCAAGTGGAGATTTAAGAAACCATATTTTTATTACAAATCATTTCGTTTCTGGTTACAAAGTCCCATAGGTTTTCAGTAGTCTGCCTTGATTTTTCCTTTAGCCTTGTTCATTTTGGTGCATGATTTTGCAGAATGCAAGGTGCACATACAGCACAACAGTAAAAATGTCTGTTCATCGCCGTAGTACAGCTTGTTTTTAACTACAGTAAATTTATTTCAATAAAGCTAAAATTATACATGATATAGTATGTCCTTGTATGCACATATATGAAATATAGACACACAAAAAACTCAAACACAACCACATTTATATTAGACACAGACTGATGTATGCATTCCTACCAATCCCCCCCCCCCAAGCCCCTTTCATTCAAGATAAAACATCAGAAACTATAATTAGGGAGTTGGGTGGTGGCGCAGCGAGTTAAGCGCACGTGGCGCAAAGCGCAAGTTGCTGGGTAAGGACCCGGGTTTGAGCCCTTGTCTCCCCATCTGCAGCGGAGTCGCTTCACAGGCGGTGAAGCAGGTCTGCAGGTGTCTTTCTCTCCCCCTCTCTGTCTTCCCCACCTCTTTCCATTTCTGTCCTACCCAACAACAAACAACATCAATAATAACTACAACAACAATAAAAACAATAAAGGCAATAAAAGGGAAAATAAATATTAAAAAAAAGAAACTATAATTAGCTGAATTGTCGACAAAAGCACAAGAAACTATCACCACCTGAGTCCATCTTGATAAATTTCAATTTGGTCACTACTGACATTTTTTTTTTTGCCTCCAGGGTTATCGCTAGGGCTCGGTAACTGCCTATGAATCCACTGCTCCTGGCAGCCTTGTTTTGTTGCTGTTGTTTTATTTTATTGGATAGGACAGAGAGAAATTGCGAAGGGAGGGGAAGATGCAGAGATAGACACCTGCAGACCTGCTTCACTGAAGCCAACCCCCTGCAAGTGGGAAGCCAAGGTCTCAAACCAGAATCCTTGCGCAGGTCCTTCCGCGTACCTTTGTGCTTCGTACTATGTGCACTTAACCCAGTGAACCAACGCCTGACACCCACTACTGACTTTCTCTATTGGTATACAGCATTCTCTGCTGTGCCACAAACATAGCTATCTCTACAATGGCAGCAAATCACAAGGTAGGGGTGTCAAAATACCACCCATCAAGTTGAAATCTGTTCAGTC